>NC_091472.1:248107737-248375237 GCF_036971445.1 Narcine bancroftii | reverse complement strand
AGCACCACCTCAAGTTCACAGTAGTCCCAGATGGACATTATTCACTGCTTGGTGACAAAGCATGAGAAAACTTAAACCTAGTTAAAAGGGTGTGCTACATTAAAAATGACCATGCACAGAGTAGCATGGACGAACTACTAGATCAATTTCACAATATCTTCAAGGGGTTTGGAGTTCTACCATTCACCTATAAGATACAGTTAAAGGAGGATGCACAGCCAGTAGTGCAGGCCCCAAGGCGGGTTCTAGCACCACTAAAAGAAAAGCTCAAGCAAGAACTTGACCAAATGATGGTAGAAGGGATCATAAAGAAAATGGAGGATCCCGCAGAATGAATTAATTCAATGATGTATGTCAAAAAGAAGAATGGTCATCTACACGTGTGGATGGACCCAAAAGACTTGAATGCCAGTATAAAGATGGAACATTATCAGATTTCAACCAGCAATGAAATTACAAGTGAGATGGCTGGTGCAAGGTTTCTCACTAAATTGGATGCATCCCAGGGCTTCTGGCAGAAAAACTGCATGATAATAGCACAAAATACTGTACATTCAATACACCATTTGGCTAATGCTCCTGTCTGAGGATAGCTTTTGGAGTTTCCACAGCTCCGGAAGTGTTCCACAAGACAATGGAGCACATCATAGAAGGGATAAATAGGGTACGTATGTGCATAGATTACATGATCCCATGGGGATCCACAAAAGAACAACTCAACGAGAGGCTAATCAAAGTGCTACAATGCATCCAGAAACATGGATTAAAGTTAAACAGAGAAAAATGGCAGTTTGGTGTGAAGGAAATCACCTTTCTGAGAGATAAACTGTCAGAGGCAGGTGTGGAGCCAGATAAGAGCAAAATGAAAGCAATTTTAGAGATGCCCAGACCCACTGATCAAAAAAAAAAGCATATTGAGAATGCTGGGAATGACCCATTTCATTGGTAAATTCATACCAAACCTACCTTCCAAAAAAAATACCTAAGGAAATTGTCACAAGACAAATGTGAATAGAAGTGGACAGACAATCATGAGGAAGAATGGGGCCAACTGAAGACCATTCTAACTACAGGAGTAGAACTTTTAATGTTCTTTGATACATCTAGGAAGAAAACAAAATATCCACGGATGCTTCAAAAGATGGAATAGGTGCCGTACTACTTCAGAAAGTGGGAGAAGATTGGAGGCCAGTAGCATATGCATCATGGACGATGACAACATCTGAATGTTTATATGCACAGATTGAGAAAGAGTGTCTAGGTCTAGTCAATGAACTCGAGAAATTCCACAATTATGTGTATGGTCTACCAACGTTCATAGCAGAGACAGACCACAAGCCATTAATAGCCATAAATCAAGAAAAATTTCAGTGAAATGTTGCCGAGAATCCAAAGACTGATAACAAAGCTACAAGGTTATGACTGAATTGGTGTACACACCAGGGAAACTTATTGTGTTAGTTGATGCATTATCCAGGGCAATGACACAGAGTGAAGCACACAATGAGAGTTCCACAGTGACATACGTGAACCTGATCACTGAATCTCTTCTCATATTTTACATGAAATTCAAGCAAATCGCAGCTGAAACAGAAAAGGACACAGTTCTACAGAAGGTCATCAAGAGTCTGAATGAAGAATGGCCTAGAGGTGAATATCAGCCATAGTACAACATTAAAGCTGAACTGAGTGTTGTCAATGGGCCTCAACTCAGACAGAGCAGAATTATCATTCCTCAATCATGGTGACAAGAGATGCTGAAAAGGGTGCATGAGGGACACCTTGGAATGGAAAAATGTAGGAGGAGGGACAGAACTGCTGTTTATTGGCCAGGGATAAATGCTGACATTGACAGGATGGTTTCAAGCTGTGAGACCTGATTGAAACATCACGCAAAGCAGACAAAGGAACCCATGAAAATAACTGATGTGCTAGCAGAACCATGGCAGAAAGTTGGGACTCATCTGTTCCACATGGTTATTGATTATGTATCAAACTATCCTGAGATTGTGCTGCTTCCTAGCATGTCTGCTGCTTGTGTGATCAAATATATGAAATCGATCATGGAATTCCTTAAATTGTCTGCATATCAATGGACCATGCTATAGTTGTAGAGAATCTAGAACTTTGAAGAAGAGTATGATTTCTGACATGTGACTTCAAGGCCTCTGCATCCACAGTCAAACGGTAAAGAAGAGAAAGGAGTTCACATAGTTAAACAGTTGCTCAATAAAACACTATACAGTGGCTCAGATCTGTATCCAGCTCTATTAAGTTTCAGAGTTTTGCCACTTGAACATGTCATGTCACCCACTAAGCTTCTGAAGGGACAAAGACCACAAACCACACTTTCCTACTCTGCAGTCCTAAACAAGAACAGAGATGTTGAACAGAAAAAAGTGTCTGCAAGGGAGACAAAAGGCAAACTATGACAAGTCAGTGAGAAGTTTAGGGCCACTGGCACAACATGACACAATGAGTCTCACTTTTCAACTCTTGGGTCAAAAAGGCTACTGTTGTGGGAGAATTAAATTCAAGATCCTACTCAGAACAGAGGAGGGTCAAATACTGAGGAGGAATCTAAGGAGTTTGCTGAAAATGCCAGAGCTAAATCAAGAAGAGATAAATGCAGAGTATTCAGCCTGCACATAAACAGAGGAAACACCACCCAGGCTAGACTGTAGTGGACCAGCAGAGTCAACATAAGCACCTTTTAAGAAGATCCACATGAATTGTCAAAGCACCTGACAGACTGAATCTATAAAAGAAAAATAATTGCACATTTAGAAGTTTGTGTGGCTGATGTTCATGTTATGATTTTGTTGAACTTTCAATTGAAAGAATACTGTATTAATGTATCATGTTTAATTAAATATCTCAAGGAAAGGGATGTAGCGATGGAGTGCTACCACAAGGAGGAGTTGGAGTGTGTGGCATCTGAGGAATGTTGCATCTTGGGAATGCTGTTGCATCTTGTGTAAATTCAAGATAGAAGCCTCCACATGAGGTCTGGCATGTGTGAATTATCTCCTTAGTGCTGGTTGTTTAGTTAATTAATCTAGTTATTTTATGTTGTAATAAAAGAACCATCTCAAAAATTAAAATAAAATAATACAAGTCGTAATCAAGAACGACTCTCTTTCTCCCTCCACAATCATATGTTTTTTGAGCTGAGTGTCAAAATCTCATTTGTAGCCCAAGTCAGTGTTGTGGGAATGCAGTCCTCAGTCCTGTACTTCAGATGAGAGATTAAACCAAGCAAAATGTTGCTGCGTGAAGCTGGAGGTAGAAGACGGTGAATTATTCTGAAGACAGATGGGAAGTTATCCCTGATATCCCTTAATCAACATTAACAGAATGTTTGAAGTACTCTTGACCTGAAATGCAGATTCCAGTTCTCTTCCCATAGAAGCTGCTTGACATATTTATCATTATCAGGAATCTTTGCTTCAATAGAATCTCAACTGTTTGTTTTTCATCACGTTGCTCTTTGTAAGAGTGTGCTGATCAGGTGATTAAGAGTACGAGTACTGACCATCAGCGAGGAATTTTAAAGAAACAGGAAGTAAGAATGCCATGTGATGCCATGTATGTACTCTGACAATAAATATGAATTTTGAACTTTGAAATAAGGACAGACAATGGGAAATGATGAGATAGATGTTACTTGAATGTGGAAAGTTCATTGTTGCAAAATGCCTAGATAGAAAATAAGATGCTGTTCTTCAAGTTTATTTTGTACTTTTCTGAACTAATGGAGGAGGATGAAGACACACAGGTTGGAATAGGAGTGAGGTGGTGGCAGGCAATGTGATCACCCTCTGGACTGAGCACAGGTGCTCTGATGATTGGTTTCTCCAATGTAGAGAATACCAAATAGAAACTCATGAAAGCTCCAGATGCCAGAATCTTGAGTAAACAAAGAATTGATGAAGGAGCCCAGTGGGTCAGAAAGATCCATAGGTAGACATTTTAAAAATTTCAGAATAGATTTTATTCACAGTAAAAAAAAAATACAGTCCAAGGTGTTTTCACATTTGCAGTGCTATATTTGTGGATATACTGATGTGGTCACTTGAGGGTTTGTCCCGTTCTGTTATTTCTATTCTAAATAGAGGGATCCTAGCCTCTTGCCCATCCCTACAGAGGTCTTGCATTTGGTTGCACCAAACTTCAGTGCATCCCTCAGCACATACAGTACTCATTCAGTCTGGAACATGCCAGCATTCCCTCACCAACATCTCAATGTGCTGGAAGACCAACACGTTTTGAGTAGGGAAAATGAGCTTTTTTTTGACTAAGTTGATGATCATCCAGCAGCAGTGGATATCTAAGTCTTCTTGCGTCCCAGGAACTGCCTATAAATTACAGTCCACTGTATACTGCTGCTGAGAATTAACCTTTTTTTAACTAAAAATAGACTTTATTCACAATAAATGACCAGAAAACTCTTAAAAAAGTCTCCTTGCACTCTTAGTTTTGCATCTATACCTTTTCGTCACTGTACATTGTTACATTCATTTGTATTTTCACCATTTATCCCACCAAGGCACCTTGTCGTTACTCTCCTCTGTAGTTTGAGGGAGTTCCCTTGGGCTCAGCCCCTCAATGCCCAGTGATGGAAGGACTCCAGACTGTGGTGCTTCCCCATAGCACCCTCGTGTTATTCTCTCCAAGCCTCAGTTTGTCACTCAGCTTTACTCCTGCCTCCTGGACTGTCAGTTGGCTGTATTCCTGCACCAATATCTCTGTGTGCTGAAAGACTAATGGGTTTCGGGCAGACCAAAATGTGTCTTTTACTGAAATGATGTTCTTCCAGCAGATCTGGATGTCTGAATGTGGAAGAGTTTTCCCCTGGGAAGAATCCATAAGTCAGGGAGCTCTCTGTTATGTTGCAGCTGAGGAAGAAAGGTGACAAGGACCCTTGTATCCTTACACACTGTTAGGGAATCCGCATGATGCGAAGAGGTGGGTGACAGTACTGGGAATGAACCAAGCATCCTTCTCCACACCTGCTTAGCAAATCCACAGTCTGCAAAGAGGTGGGGAACTGTCTCTTCCATTACAGTTGTCTCAAAATAAAAAGGTTAAATAACATATATAAAAAAGGACGGAAGCTGGGAGAGTCGCCAATATGTGATGGTGTATATCAGATGCAAGGATCGACAATGAGATAGACAACAGACTC
Source organism: Narcine bancroftii (assembly GCF_036971445.1). Lineage (NCBI taxonomy): Eukaryota > Metazoa > Chordata > Chondrichthyes > Torpediniformes > Narcinidae > Narcine > Narcine bancroftii. Next base: position 248,370,049 of record NC_091472.1, on the reverse strand, counting down.
GCCAAGGCAAATAGCGCCTTTGGAAGACTACACAAAAGAGTCTGGAAAAACAACCAACTGAAAAACCTCACAAAGATTAGCGTATACAGAGCCGTTGTCATACCCACACTCCTGTTCGGCTCCGAATCATGGGTCCTCTACCGGCACCACCTACGGCTCCTAGAACGCTTCCACCAGCGTTGTCTCCGCTCCATCCTCAACATCCATTGGAGCGCTTTCATCCCTAACGTCGAAGTACTCGAGATGGCAGAGGTCGACAGCATCGAGTCCACGCTGCTGAAGATCCAGCTGCGCTGGATGGCTCACGTCTCCAGAATGGAGGACCATCGCCTTCCCAAGATCGTGTTATATGGCGAGCTCTCCACTGGCCACCGTGACAGAGGTGCACCAAAGAAAAGGTACAAGGACTGCCTAAAGAAATCTCTTGGTGCCTGCCACATTGACCACTGCCAGTGGGCTGATAACGCCTCAAACCGTGCATCTTGGCGCCTCACAGTTTGGCGGGCAGCAACCTCCTTTGAAGAAGACCGCAGAGCCCACCTCACTGACAAAAGGCAAAGGAGGAAAAACCCAACACCCAACCCCAACCAACCAATTTTCCCCTGCAACCGCTGCAACCGTGTCTGCCTGTCCCGCATCGGACTGGTCAGCCACAAACGAGCCTGCAGCTGACGTGGACTTTTTACCCCCTCCATAAATCTTCGTCCGCGAAGCCAAGCCAAAGAAAAAGAATAGGATAGAAGGTTTGAGAGGGGGAGGGCAGGTAGAGGGAGAAACTATTAGGAAAGTGGATGGGGGAGTGGGGGATGAGAAAATTTAGAGAGAGAGTAGACTAGATTGAGATAAATGGTTAGTGCTTATCACCTGAACCAATTTCCATATTGCCTTTTGTTTTATATCTGACTACTTTGTTTCAGATGCCATTATCTGAAGTTTTTTCCCCCCTAACCTGCACTAAATTCCACAATTGAATAAAGGAAAGATTTGGATTTGTAATGCATAATTTCTAACACCTTGAAGAACTTTATACAAATCAAAGAAATTTTTGAAATGCATAGCACACTTCTGCAAATAACCAAGAGATGACAACCATTTGATCTGTTTCAGTAATGCATTTGGAAGGATAAATGTTGGCCAGGAAATGAGGCATAACATGTCTTCCTTAATTTTGAAATACTTTTAATGGGATTCTTTGCTTCTATCTGGAATGGCAACCTCGATTTTTGTTCTCAGTCCAGAATTGCCATTTCGCCTCTGCAAGATAGCCTGCCAGACTAATACATTATTATCCTTGACCGTGGGTTTGGTGATCAGGATGGGATTGATACTGATTGATTGGAGTGCTGAATGTATGATGGGGTGAGATTGGAGTGGTTGAGAGGAGTGGAATATTCAGGGCAGTTCGAAGTGAACAAGTTAAAAAAGGGTAAAAGGCCAGAAGGTGGTAACCAAAGGGGAGGCACAGTTAGTGGAGTGATTAGTGCAGTGGTTTTCAAACTACCCCCCTAAACTCACATTCCATCTTAAGCAATCCTTATGCCATAAGTGCTCTGTGATTAGTAAGGGTAAAAAGGAAAAGGTTGAAAAGCTCTGTTTTAATCATACCTAATTGACTTGTTATGTGCACAGTTTCATAACTCCAAAGGAAATGGGCCAATAACAATCTTTCTCAAGCAAAATAATTCAGTAACAATTGGGTCTAGAGCTGTGGTTCTCAACCTTCCCACTCACATACCACCTTAAGCAATCCCTTACTAATCACATGGCATGGGGATTACTTAAGGTTGAATATGAGTTAAGGGGGGCAGTTTGAAAACCATAAGACTAGTGCAATGCTATTTTGGCACCAGTGTAGGAGCCAAAATGTGTAATTTGTTTACTTACCTTATTTGGTAGGTGTCCTGTTGGTCCCTGTGTTAGGGGCATCTGCGGTTTCGTTTAGCTTTCTGCGGTCATCTTTGTTATTATGTACATTATGCGAGTTACAAGAGCCTGCTCAGTGCGTGTATATATAATATATATACATATAATATATATATATAAATAATATATCTTTCTTTGGCTTGGCTTCGCGGACGAAGATTTATGGAGGGGGTAAAAAGTCCACGTCAGCTGCAGGCTCGTTTGTGGCTGACCAGTCCGATGCGGGACAGGCAGACACGATTGCAGCGGTTGCAAGGGAAAATTGGTTGGTTGGGGTTGGGTGTTGGGTTTTTCCTCCTTTGCCTTTTGTCAGTGAGGTGGGCTCTGCGGTCTTCTTCAAAGGAGGCTGCTGCCCGCCAAACTGTGAGGCGCCAAGATGCACGGTTTGAGGCGTTATCAGCCCACTGGCGGTGGTCAATGTGGCAGGCACCAAGAGATTTCTTTAGGCAGTCCTTGTACCTTTTCTTTGGTGCACCTCTGTCACGGTGGCCAGTGGAGAGCTCGCCATATAATACGATCTTGGGAAGGCGATGGTCCTCCATTCTGGAGACGTGACCCATCCAGCGCAGCTGGATCTTCAGCAGCGTTGACTCGATGCTGTCGACCTCTGCCATCTCGAGTACCTCGACGTTAGGGGTGTGAGCGCTCCAATGGATGTTGAGGATGGAGCGGAGACAACGCTGGTGGAAGCGTTCTAGGAGCCGTAGGTGGTGCCGGTAGAGGACCCATGATTCGGAGCCGAACAGGAGTGTATATATATAAATATATATATAATATAATATATAAATAATATATAATATTATATATATATATATATATATATATATATAGTGCCGGCTGGAGCATGCGCTGCGTGTTTGTGTACTGGAGTGCCGGCTGGAGCATGCGCTGCGTGTTTGTGTATTGGAGTGCCGGCTGGAGCATGCGCTGTGTATTGGAGTGCCGGCTGGAGCATGTGCTGCGTGTTCGTGTATTGGAGTGCCGGCTGGAGCATGCGTTGTGTATTCGTGTATTGGAGTGTCGGCTGGAGCATGTGCTGCGAGTTCGTGTATTGGAGTGCCGCCTGGAGCATGTGCTGTGTATTCGTGTACTGGAGTGCCGGCTGGAGCACGCGCTGTATATTCGTGTATTGGAGTGCCGGCTGGAGCACGTGCTGTGTTTGTGTATTGGAGTGCCGGCTGGAGCATGCGCTGTGTGTTCGTGTATTGGAATGTCGGCTGGAGCATGCGTTGCGTGTTTGTGTATTGGAGTGCCGGCTGGAGCATGCGCTGCGTGTTTGTGTATTGGAGTACCAGCTGGAGAATGTGCTGTAGTGTATAATGTGAATTGTGAGTTTTAGAATGTATTATAAATATGGCAGCAGTGTAAAGGAAGGCTGAGTGAGATCATCAAGACTTTCATTGACCATCTTCATGATTGTTACTCTGTATTTATGGAGCTTTAATGCAGATGCTATTTATAGTAATTTCATCAAACGTTAAAGAAGATAGTTATCAGTTTACATGTTAAATAAAGGATTTAAATACATCTGGATTTGTATTGGAAACAATTGAAACACAAACAAGTGTCTCACCTAGCCTTCAAGTGACTATTTATTAGATTGAAGTCGCTATAACCAGCAACTTGAGTTCAAATCTAGCTCTGACGGTATGTTTTCCTCCTGACCCTGAGGATCTCCTCCGAATGCTCCAGTTTCCTCTCACGTTCCAAAGGCATATGGGGTTAGAAGGTCACATGGGTATACTTGGGTGGTGTGGGCTTGTCGGCCAGAAGGGACTGTTACTGTGCTTTTTCTCCACATTAAAAATTAAGGGGAGTGTTGGAGATGTGAGGAGTAGCAAAAGAAATATTATTCTCCGATTTCTACAGCAAGTCTTGAATCTTCAAAATTCTGACTCAAAGGCAACTAAGTCACAGTGGAAATTAAAACAAAGATATTGGGAACCCAAGCAAGGCAATCAACATCAATATTTGTGAAGAGTAAATATTTCAATTGGGTCCAAGGGATAAACAGTTCAGATGGAATAACTGAACTGTGACTGACCAAATGCACCTTTCCATAACCCCTGCTTTTATTTTAGCTGTAACTGTATGCAATTACTTTAATTAGCATCTCCTCTGTGTTCATGTGGATGATATCCTGGTAAATAGGCTTATTCAAATAAAAAGGCTATCTTGATAGCTCTGCCTCAGGTTACAAATTTACCACTTCACAGCCCAAATTATATTCATTCACATTCTCCCACATTCCCCAAACAAAATGGTTGCTTGACTTTCTATCAAAACAAAGCTAGGTAAACACAAGGTAATAGATCTTCCTCCCTTGGCGCTCATTGTTATTCTTCTGTTTATATTCACAGTACTTTTCTGAGGTATTTAATTTAAAGTTATCGCGATGTGGTCTGACAAGTACATAAGACTACTTCAGTGTTGTTTCCAATAATTGAAAATGCATCTGCTAATGAGAAGCTACGATTTATGGTTGCCAAGGCCACTCTCACAGTAGTTATTTATACTCATACTTCAATACATTTCTAAACCATTCATCAGGTGAACCCAGGTCAATAATTAGCATTTCCACTCTGACCATAGAAAAATAATGTTTGCATTTTTGTTTTTTTTTGTGACACAATGTCAAAATAAAATGCAATATCTAGTAAAGAGGTAAAGCTATTGTCTATTGAAGGGTATTTTTGATAGGGTTATAATAGTTCAAGTATGACTTTTATTTATAGAGGTAGTGACAGTTGGCCTATCTCTATGGGTGTTTGACACTTTTATCCACATAAAATAAATGATTTACTAGGATGAGTTTCTTAATGATGGAAATAAAAACTAATAGGATGCTCCAAAAAATAGTCTGAAGACTTTGGATCTTTTTAAAAATTCTCTTCGGAGATGCAGCATGTAACAGGCCTTTTGGCCTATTAGCCCCTTGTGATAGTACAGATTCTATCACCAATGTGTATATGTACAGATTGTAGTGTAGGATGACTGTGATTGGCTGAGAGCGTAGCCATGCCTATGGGCAGGTCTTAAAGGATTGCTCCTAGCCCAGACCAGGTCATTCTGGACTGGTCGACCTACATGTGATATGCTCCAGTCTTTTAGTTAATAAAAGCCTTGGTTTGGATCAACAAATCTTTGGTTCTTTTGACGCGCTCAACAATTTTATTAACTAAAAAGTTTTGAAAAGACTGGAGCATATCACATGTAGGTCGACCAGTCCAGAATGACCTGGTCTGGCTAGGAGCAATCCTTTAAGACCTGCCAGTAGGTGTGGCTACGCTCTCAGCCAATCACAGTCATCCTACACTACCATCTGTACATATACACATTGGTGGTAGAATCTGAACTATCACACCCCTGCTGCCCAAAAACATCCATGTGACCAATTAACCTACTAACTTGGAATATGGGAGAAAAATCAAACACCTGGAGGGAACCAATGCAGACATGGGGAGAACGTACAAACTCCTCATAGTCAATGGTGGATTAAAACCTCAGTTGCTGGCACTGTAATAACGTGCACTAACCACTACAATAACTACGCCACGTTTGGTTTTGAATAATAATATGAGGAATTAGTTTAATTCTTAGCAAGTTTGTTTCAAAAATAACAGAAAAACATTATAAAATGGTGAATAATAATTCAATTTAATGTATGGTCACAAGGAGTGTTAGAGCCAGAACCACTAGGCTGAAAAACAGCTCCTTCCTCCAGGCAGTGAGACTGCTGAATGGCCAGATTAAAGGCTCATACCAACCCTCTGAGACTTAACGATTTATTAACCAATACTTATTTATTTAAATACATGTATATGAGTACTGCATATGTATCTTTGTCTGTATGTGTATTATGTCTGGTTGTGTGTTTGCAAGTTTTAGCACCAAAGACCGGAGACTGCTGTTTCATTGGGTTGTACTTACACAATTGGATGATGATAAACTTGAATTTGAATTTACAGTCACAACCTAATCTACTGTGCCAGCCAAATCATCTTCCATTAAGTATGTACTTTGAAATGCAGGAAATTTGATGTCCGATTTGTATAAAATAAACATGATAATCACCAAATAAATCTCCTTAAAGTTGTTTGAAGGGTTAATATTGGCAATTACTGAAGAAATTTTGATCATACGATTTTTTTTTTATCCACCTGATGGGTCAGACAAGGCTTCTGAAAGAAACCATCTCTGTTTGTGTAACACTCCTTCAAGGCTGTACAAGTATGCCATCCTAGATTTGATACTCAAATGTATGAAGCAGACTGACAATTCAAACTCTCTAGATTGAGAAGGGGGAATATTACCAGTGATGCACAGCTGAAAGTTAAAAATGCAGAGGTGCTTCATGCAATATTGCAAAATGCCATTAAAAAAAATTCATGTTGTACATTCCAAGTTCAAATTTATAGTCAGAGTACATACATGACATCACATACAAATCTGTGACTCTTTTCCTGCAACCAGGAAGAATTTTTAATTAGCGGTAACTGTAAACTGTATTCAAGAAGAAAGAAATGTAGACAAAAGAAAGAAATGAAAACAATTTAAATGTGAAAATATAGAAAATAAATATTCAGTAATAAATAATCCTTAGTAAACACACAATGGTGGAGAAACTCAGCAGGTCAAACAGTGTACTTGATATAGCAAAGATAAACCAATGTTTCAGGCTTGAGCCCTTCATTAAGGGTATGAACAAAATGTAGACAGGTGCCCAAACAAAATAATGTGGGGAGGGGCAGGTGGAGGCTCCCAGTCGCACAGACAAGAGGTCATAGGTGAAAAAGGGAGGGAGGGCACACCAGCAAACAAGGGGAGTGGGGATGCCTCTGTGAATGGAGAGGGAAGGGGGTGGAGAGCTGGAGGAAAGGGACAGAGTGATGGAGAAGAGAGAGGGAGAACAGCAAGTAGACGAGCAGAAACCAAAGATTCATTGTTAGTGCCAACTGGCTGGAGAGTGCCTAGATGGAAAATTAGGTGATAGTCCTCCAATTGAAGAGTGGCCTTGGTTTCACAGTACATGAGGCCAAGGACAGACATGTCAGCATAGGAGTGAGGTGCAGAATTGAAATGATTACTAATGCAGACAGAGGAAATGTGCTCAGTGAAGCAATCTCCCAATCTCCATCTAGTCTCTCTGATATAGAGAAGGCCACAATGGGAGTACTGGATGCAGTAGATGATTTCCATGGATACACAAGAGAAATGTTGCTTCACTGAAAGGACTGTTTAGGGCAGCAAATGAGGTTGAAGGAGGAGGTGTGGGTGCAAGTGTAGCCCTTTCTGCGGTTGCAGGGGAAGGTGCCAAGGGGGCAATTAGATTAGTGGATGAGGGAGTCATGGAGGGAGTGGTCCCTACAGATGGTGGAGAGGGGAAAAGTGTCTGGCTGTGGGATCATGTTATAGGTGGTGGAGATTACAGAGAATAATGTGTTTGATGCAGAGGAGGGAGGTAAGCAGAGGTGATGAGATTAGAAATAGTTCTAGAGATGGTGGCTTGATATTCTGCAGGGGAAATCCTGTAGAAGGGGTAAGTAAGAGGAGGTATCTGAGATTTGTCATCTGCCAAGGCAAGACAGAGGTCAGTTGCCATACTACAACAGCACCACACTTGTCTGTGGGTGAGTTTGGGATTTTTGTGGAGAGAGTGAAGGGCAGAGCATTCAGAGGAGGTGAGAATGGAATAAGAAAAGGAAGTGGTGAAGTTGAGACAGTTGCTGTCTTGCAGGCAATTGGATCCAGTGGGCAGCTGGGCAGAATGTGGTGTCCAAGAGGAGGAAGAAGGCTTAAAGCAGGAGAAGAGTCTTGAGTGGGGGGTAGGGGGTTTAGAGTCATTGTTGGGCATGGAGATGCAGGGGATGAAAGAAGAGTTCGGCATCAAGGCATGAATAGAATTTATTAAGGTGTGGGTGAAAAGTGTGGATGAAGGTAAAGCCTCGACTGAGGACAGAGTAATCCATCTCTGAGAGGGGAAGGTCTGAGGGGATGGAAAAGACCAAAGAGAGGTCAGTGTGATAGAGGGTGTTGGTGGGAGGCTGAGTGTTGGGAAGTCAAAGGCCTTTCCTTCTGCTCTCCACCTCTTCTCTTTCTATTCACAGAGCTATTCATCTCCCCTTGTTTGCTAGTGTGCGTTCCCTCACTTATTCACCTATAACCTCCTACCTGTGGGATTGTGCTCCTCCCCTGCCCCTCCCCTCCCTCCCCCCAGCATTTTGTTTATCCACATTTTGTCCATATCTTGATGAAGGGCTCAAGCCCAAAATGTTGGTTCCAAAACATTGGTTCTGTATCTTTATCTTTGCTATGTAAAGGACCTGCTGAGTTTCTCCAGCATTATGTTTTTACATCATCCATGGTGTCTGTAGATTTTCCTGTTTTACATCCTTAAATTAGTCTCTGAATGAGTCTATTGTTCTGGAATCTTATGGTTGAGGGGTAGCAGCTATTCCTGAACCTTGTGGTATGAGTCTTGAGGCACCTGTATCTCTTTCCTGATGGCTTCAGTGAAAACAGAGCATGTGGATCCTTGATGATTGCTGCTGCTCTGACAGCAGAGTTCCATGTAAGGTAAATGGTGGGGATGGTTTTGCCTGTGATGTCCTGGGCTGTGTCCAGTACATTTTGCAGGGCATTCCACTCAGAGGTATTGATGCCCCCATTCCAGGCCATGATGCATCCAGCCAGCACACTTTCCATTTCACATCTGTAGAAATTTGTCAAGATTTTGATGTCATTCATACCAAACTTCAGCAAACTTCTGAGGAAGTAGAAGCACTGATCTGCTTTCTTCATGATGACATTAATGTGATGGGTCCAGAAAAGGTCCTCAAGATAGTGACTCCCAGAAATTTAAATTTGTTTTCCATCTCCCCTCTGATCATACACCTCTGGCTTTCCTTTCCCTTCCCTTCCAATCAGCTCCTTGGTTTTGGTGACATTGAGTATGAGATTGTCGTTAGTGTACCATTCAGCCATTTGTTCAATCTCCCTCCTGTATGCTGACTCATCGGGCCTTTTTATACCACCCAGTACCATGGAATTGTTAGCAAATTTGTAGATGGTGCTATTGGCATACTGAGCCACAGAGTCCTGGTGTAAAGTGAGACGAGCAGGGGACTAAGAATGCAGCCCTGTGGTGCTCCAGTACTGATGGTGATTGTGGAGGAGATGTTCTTACCAATCCTCACAGATTGTGGTTTGGAGGTGAAGAAATCCAGAATCCAAATACACAGTGGGATATTGAGGCCCAGGTTTTGTCGTTTAGCTATACATTTAAGTACAGTATAATTAAAGATGTGGCAGTGGTTGCAGCAACTTTCCCTGCAACCGTGTCTGCCTGTCCCGCATCGGACTTGTCAGCCACAAACGAGCCTGCAGCTGACGTGGACTTTTACCCCCTCCATAAATCTTCGTCCACGAAGCCAAGCCAAAGAAGACAGAAAAGAAGAATTAAAGATGTAAAACAGGCAAAAGGTGCAGCCAGCTTGCTTGGAGTGAATTTTTGCACACAACAATGAGGACATGGTCTGCTTCATTGAACAATCTTTATACTTTACTTGTTATCAAGAGATCCATGCACTTCTTCACATTAGCAGGTTATGATTTGTGTTTATCTGAGAAGGGATTTTGCTATTTCAGGCTAAAGATGGTATTTCACAGTGCCACACGTCTATTGTACTATTACTCCATAATGGATCAGACAAAGAACAAAACATAATTTGGATATCATTGTTCATCTGCTCTTCAACTCGACTACTATAAATGCATGTCTTGCTAACTTTTGATAGAAAATCCTCTTACCCCTTTTACACTGAGATCAACAACCCGTGTTTAAAGCCAGGTCAGCTCGGATCGGAGCGTTCACACTGAACCAAGAAAAGGTGGTTCGGTGCAACCTTTTGCCTAGGGACCCCCGCATCCCAGTTCAAAAGGAACCTGCAGCCTTACAGCACTGGAGTCCCAGGAAGGCGAGTCAGTCTTTTACACAGGAGGGTAAGTACCCGGGATGAAAATGACCCCCATCCCGGTTTCATCGAATTCTCATAGGTAAGATTAAAAGGCAATTAATTACCAACTTTCAATGCAGTGTAAAAGGGCCTTCTGTCTCAGGAACCAAGATTAAATTTTTATTTACTGACTCAGAGGCAAAAGTGTCACACTTAATGTTGAATCTATTGAGTTAATAATGCAATTAAAGTAACATACAAAACATTTCAGACACATTCACTAATAATGTTACAAAGTGCAATTTTGATGCAGTACTCTCTAAAAGCTTTAATTGTACTCCTGTGCAGTGTTTCTAAACACATTTATATAAGTTTCCATTATGTTAACAGGAGCTACTGACTGCTGCTTTTGTGACACATTCTGCAAACACCATACCAAAGCCAATACCAAAGAATTTTTGAAAGCAATTGCAAAGATTTACGAGGAAACTAAGTGCAACTCGTTTGTCGTTTATACAAGAGGTTGCACTTTATAAGCTTTTAGAATGCTAGTGTGATGAGAAGAACTCTTCATTACAGACATGGAACATAAGTCATTATATTCTTGCAACTGAATCCATTCTGCAAGCATAATTTAGGCCCCATTTTGCCAAACTTTGCATATTTTATTATTTTAACCATTAGAACTCTGCCTGCTGGAGGATGACACAATCTCTGGGTCAACCTATTTTATTTGTTTCTCTGCCTCACACACTGTGTCAGGCAAATTAACTTCAAGAACTTGCATTACATTTCAAGGCCCACTGAAATACTATTCCGCCCTCTCCTTGACTACATCAGAATCCTAGAAGGATTCTATTTGTTTTTTCTCCCTCTGCCTCCTTTCCTCCACCTCTCCACACCTTTCCCTCTCCATTAAGAGAGCTCCCCCTCCCCCCAATCATATCTCAGCGTTTTTCTCTTCTGCCCTTCCACCCACATCCACCTATGGCCTCTTGCCTGTGTGCTGCACTCCTCCCCTGCCTCTTCTTCCCTCCTGCCCTCACTATATTATTCAGATGCCTGCCTGCATCTTGCTCATACTTTGATGAAGGGCTCATGTCCGAAAGACTCGTTATATACCTTTGCTTCCTTGGACATTGCATGATCTGCTGAGTTTCCCCAGCACATTACAGTCACAGCATCTGTAGACTTTCCTATTTAACTCAAATACCAGTTTTGGAGTTCAAGCTTTAAAAATATAATTACAGTTCACCCCTTGAATTAAGGCAAGCAGTTTGTACATTCTGCTTGGGAGAATTTTCTTTATAACTTCTCTCTTCCCTCCACTATTTTAAAATTCTTGTACAGCTTGTCAGGTGTTTCTTTCTGGAAGAAGCAGAAATTTCCTTCAAGTCTATGTTATGAAGCCTAGCTCTTTGGACCACTCCATGAAGTCCATGCCCCAGCTGTCACTTATTGAGCTGGAACCAGCCTGTGCACAATCTTGGTGTCACGTTGGTCTCCAAGATGACTGTTGAACCATGAAGTGGTGTATGCATTGAGAAATCCTAGTATCACATTCCCTAGCCTCCTCCCTTCTGTGGCTGAGACCCTCAGAACTTCTGTTCTTAACTTTGGTTGTTACCATCCAATAACCTGCTGTCTGTCTATTCTTCCCCCTACCTTCCATAAAATGCAAGTCTTTGGAAGCTGCTTCTATTGCCACTTTGGTTCTCTGTTTCAATGCATGCAATATTAAAGACCTAGTCTTTCTATGTTGGCAATTTTAGCTTTATCATTGATTGCACCAGCTTCACCGATGGCACCAGATAAAGAGAAATTACAATACCACCACCTTCAGGAACAAATGGGTGCTGTGGTGGTCCTTCACCATTGCTCCTCTGCTGGTGCATTGTTTGCACCCTCACTGTTGGATCAGTCTCTGCAAGCACTACCATTGGGGTTTCCTCTGCTCAGCTTAACAAACCTGTCTTAAGTATTCACACTGTCTCTCAGCCTCGTATTAAATAGAAAGACTTAAAAACACTTCACACTGTCCTGATATGGTCTACAGGAATGAAGTAACTGTACTTTGTAAAATGCAGTCAGTGTGGAAAGTGCAGCTGCTAATTTGTGCACAACAAACTTCTGTAAAAATCAGTGTGATAATGATGAGGTCATCTGTTTTAATTTTGTTGAAGTATTTTTCAGGACATTGGAGATAACTGCCCCCACCAAAACAGAACCCAATTTTATGTGCACTTCACAGAAGAGTTGAGTCTCAGTTTAATGTTTTATCTATAACTATTCAGCCCTCTCTCAGTCCTGTACCAGTCCACCTTTGACTTTTGTGCTTCGGTCTCTGGGATGTAAATTGATTCCAATACTCTTTTGATTCAGGGTTAGGTGCGCTACTAACCGATAAACACCTGACAGAGCAGGAAGGTATTTTATTAATGAGATTACTCCAATCATTTGCCATTTTGTCTTACATTGATATAATTCTGGCTAATTTATCACAGTCTCTTCTTCAACTATCTATTTTGCCTCTGCTTTCCTGTTCGATTTTCACTCTCTCACTTCCTTCTTGTGAGCTCTTCATTTGGAGTGTTATTTGATCCTCATGAATGGCAACCCCTTGAATTGCTCTCATGTTACTTCTCCCATCTTTTTGTATCTGACTTGTGGAGTTTGTAGTTTTGGGGGTTCTGGTCTACTTTTGTTTGGCAATTATAATAAAAGCCCATTGCACCACTTATGATTAATTTGTTGGTATATAAACTACTCAGTGAACAACCTAGTCGTTATTGGTAGAGTTCCCTTAACCCACTAATTTATACATTTCAAAAGTAATATTTTGGAAGAATTTTGTCTTTTAATTTCTTGAACTACACGTGCTTGAGAGAATTGTTTAGCATATTACCTTTGCATGATCATTTCAAAAGAAATGAAGCCAGCTGCGGAAAATAAACATAAAGATCTCACATAATCAAATGCAAGATTTATTCTGGCACTTCATTCCCAACCCCTGCACTCAACCCCCACTCTCCACATCCAACAATGTCTTAAAATTACCATTTAAATTTTAAAGGTAAATTTTAAATTTAGATTTAGGCTTACAGCATGGTAACTGTCCATTTCGGCCCCTGCCGCCCAATTACACCCAATCAACCTACAACCCCCCCGGTAGGAAAATGGAGCACCTGGGGAAAACCCACACAAGCACAGGGAGAGCATATAATTCTTTAAAGACAGCATGGGTTTCGGACCCTGGTCCCGATGGCTGGCGCTGTAACAGCGATGTGCTAACTGCTGCACTAGCTACGCCACTCACCTATTTAGTTAATAAGTTGCTCGTGCGCATTCCTTAATTTTTTTCAGACTTTGACTGCTAATTTTGTTGCCCAGATCTGTATCCAAATAAACTACATATAGTTTGAGGTATATTAGCATTGTTCCTTCCTTCACCTGCTGCTTTAATTTCACTCTCATCTGTACTGCTTAAACTTTACGTTTAAGCAATACAAAAAAAATGAAAGAAAAGATGGTGGCCAAATTTCAATAGCTTTGTTCTCATGTCAAACTTTGAGTTTTATTTTTAATCTGAAATGCCTAAGTTGGCAAGGGAAACCATGCCTTCCTTCTCTCATTTATCTTTTCTTCTGCTTGTTGACCACCCCTGAGCACCCCTACTAACAATTCCCAAGGCTACCATGAACCTAACAGCTTTGGTATTTCCATGCATGCATTGCTTAGTCATTTATTAATATATCTTGAAAATTTGCAGTTTATGAGTTTTGTTCTGAGTTGCATGAAAAATTAAATTTGCCTCACTATCACAAAGTAAATAATGGTCGCAAGTTGCTCTATATTTAAGATGGATACAAGGTAAACCATGAATTGCAAATAAGATTTAAATGATATGTTGTAGTTATTGCTGCCAATTGACCTTCTAAGACTGACAATTAGTTATTCCATGGAGGATCTCATTCCCTAAAGCCTTAATTGTTGCAAGAGACTTTAAAATTGCCCAGAAAAACAAACAATCTATTTTCTCTCTTTCAATCTAACCCTTTCTTTATTTCTCTTTTTGTCCTTGATTTTAAATGTTTCACTTTAATTTATGTCATATACTTTGTTAATTTTAATTCTTCAATCTAATTGGTGAAGGAGATAAACAGTTACTTCCCTGCTCCATCAAGTCCCAAAAGACAAAATTCTGTCAGCTCACACATGGCAACTTAGATTTAGATGTGATGACAGATTTAGCTTGACACCCTATTGAAAAATATAATAATCAAAGCAATGGATTTACTGATATCTGGGCACTCAATGCCAACTCAAACTATGTCTAGTTCGATCATTTTTGTATATAAAATCTAAATCTTTTGTATATATTATCACCAACAAAATGATGGCATAAAATAATCTTCATGAATAGCATCATACGTCATTGAGACTTCCTGAAAGGTTGGCTTGAAAGTGACTTGAAAGACACAAAAATGCTGGAGAAACTCAACAGGTCATGCAGTATTTATAGGAAATAAAGGATAACCAATGTTTCGGTCCTGAGCCCTTCACCATGCTATGGGCATAAAGCAGGAATAACAAGGTGGGCGGGGGCTGGTGGGGGGGGGGAGGGGTGGGTGGGAGGAAGGAGACAAGAGGAGGGAGGAAATAAACAAAGGGTGGGGAGCTACCTACTAACAGGTAAGAGTTCATAGGTGGACAAAAGTGGGAGGATAGAAGATAAAAAAACAGAAGAGATGGGGAAGAGAATAAGAAGGATAGCTGTCTGAATGGAGAGGGAAAGGGATGCTGAGCTGGATGAAAGGAGGCAGAGGGATAGAGGAAGAGAAAGACGGGGGGTGGGTTTAATGTAATGTGGAGAAGTGTGACTTTTTCAATATTTAGTTATGAATGTCTTCAATATTTATGTCAATATATGATCGCAACATCATTTTTGTTAGTAGTGTAACTTACTTTAGAACTGTTAATAGATATAACGAGTATTTGCATAGAATAAATTGCCTTGTTTATTTAGGTTGTGGCACAAGGGACATATAGCTACTGATCACAGCTATTTGGAATATTAGAATGTTAAATTTAGCATTTGGCTGAAGTAAATCATCTTAGTAATTCAAACATTTGTTCTCATTACATATTAAAATTCTTAATTTTTTATTTGCAGTGCATTTTTTTTCCATCTGACAGTAGTATATGGTGCACCTTCTAAACCTATTAGAGTAAAATCAATGATCCTTTCCTTTTACTTGCACTGTTTTCATTGCCTTTCCTTTCATTTGTTTTATTTGCTGTATAAATCTAATAGCTTCAGCTGCAAAATAATTTTATTTTCATTTTTTTAACCATTTAGCACTGTTAGACAACTTTCAGAAAGCATTGCAACATTTGTTTTTCTTCATTGTAATTCAATGATGTACTGTTTTATAAGAGTAGTGGAGCATTTTGGAACATAAAATGCATATTCTGTTTCTAAGTCAAAGTTCTAATTAATTTGACTTTTTGTCTGAGGCCTTCTGATATCCTGAGGTCCACAAGAGGTTAATTGCTGTTGATGTGGGATACTTGTATCTTGACAACTCCTTGGAAATTCCCATTTCCAAGTCATAAGACACCAGCTGGCTTTTGTTTGATGACTTGAGTGAAAATCCTTAAAAGATGGAAATGCTTAAAAATGCTGCAGGTTTTGCATGAAATATGGATTTCTCAGACTGAAATTTGGAATGACTTTCCCGAATTGTGCCTAAGC
This sequence comes from Narcine bancroftii, assembly GCF_036971445.1. NCBI lineage: Eukaryota > Metazoa > Chordata > Chondrichthyes > Torpediniformes > Narcinidae > Narcine > Narcine bancroftii. Next base: position 248,354,416 of record NC_091472.1, on the reverse strand, counting down.
TGGGTATATTACACATGCACACATACACACACTTATAGTTTTCAGCATAATTATGATGTAGGCTATGGAATTGGTTATAAATTTAATTCAATAGAAAAATATAAAGCAAGATGTCTGATGAGCAACTGATCTGATACCATCCTTTTCATAAAACAGCAAAAACGAATATATTACAGTGGTGACTATACTTCCAAGTGTTATGTTGTAGACCAGCAGCGGTATAAATTCACTAAGAGACTGTTATTGTTTTCCTTTTAAAACAATATATTAATTAGTAACTACTAATAATATAACAACTTAACCCCAACTATGCACGAATACGTGTGTGTGTGTGTGTGTGTGTGTGTGTGTGTGTGTGTGTGTGTGTGTGTGTGTGTGTGTGTGTGTGTGTGTGTGTGTGTGTGTGTGTATTTTAGAGAGATACCAAAACCATTACAGCTTAGGCACAATTCTGGAGAGTCATTCTAAATTTCAGTCTTAGAAATCCATAGTTGAAAAGCAGACTTTTAAACTGATGCCTATAAGTAATCATGAAGGAGGTGGGAGAGAATGAGTGCTGAAAACTTGTGAATCCTTGTTGAGTTTATAGCAACTTCCTTTTCTTGGCGTCAGGGATAAGTAATAAGTGACTTCCATGATGCTTCCAAAACCCAGGCACGGGTCAGTCAAAATGGCCAACACAATGGTCATGATTCAAGGCAGCAATTCTCCTGCTTCCTTTAGCCAGATACGAGTCCATCAAAGTGACTTTTCCTTTGGTCATGGTGATTCAATAATCCCCTGATAGGAAGAATCAGGCGAATTGTCAATTTCACACCAAGTTACTCCACCTCTGCATTTATTAGATGGCTGATGGTCACCAATCAAGGTCCTATTTCTTTGTGTCCCTCTCACATGACTCTGTAAGTGTCCCACTCACATGACTCTCTGCAACTGTTCTCCTGGATAAACAACCATTGTTCTTTTGCTTCCTTCAGGGCATTAATTTTGTTTATAGTTTGTACTTGATGGTGCCATCCAGTCTCACCACAACTATGTATCTCTGCAGCCTGTATTAACCCATAAAGTGACAATCACACTAAAAGAGTACTTAATTAACCATAACCATATAACCATATAACCATTTACGGAGTGGAAACAGGCCACATCGTCCTTTCAAGTCCACACTAGAACAACTCCACTAGCTCAAATCTCCTGCTCACTGCCAATAATGAGTGAAAATGCTTTAGGACACCACAAAGGAACATGAAAGTTCATCTCTTTTTTTGTGAAATTAAATGCTAAAAAGCTATGTTTCAAAATGATACAATTGAAGGACAGAAGTGAAAGTATTTTTAAAAAATCTCTCGTATTTGATTTACAATGTATTGCTTTATATCCTCTTCCTCTACATTGGAAATAATTTAGCAACATATGGAAAGCTTTCATACATAGTAACTAAATACTGGTGCTTCATAGCCTAAGTTTAAACAGTACAAGTATATCTCCCCAAGATGAAAATATACATGAAAGAACATTTTTGAAAATTAATGGTTATTAGTCAGTGTGCCATATTGCCCATGGCACTTAGGTCTGAATCCTTTGGAGCGTTCCTTCTTTCTGACACACCTGGTGTTTCTACTGCTTTTCTGATTGGTTTCTGCTGTTGTTTATCCTTTAACTTTTCTTTCTGATTTATCTTCCAGGTTTTATTTATTTATTTTTTTTTGTGGCATGGTATTGAAATGGACCATTAATGGAAGAAAGCTGCTCCTGCGTTTGGGGCAACATGGACCACAGCCCCCATATCCTTCCTTAATTAATTGTGAATCCCCCCCCTATCCCATTGCTCTTCAACCAGCAAATGCAATGAAAGCATTAAAAGATGAAAAAGATAAATAAATAGCTAAACAGAAATATTGTGTGATGTTCATTTATTTAAAGTCAGAAATTTCAGTTACTGAAGGGAAAATAGAGTTTTAAATGACCTTATAGAAATCAGTTGGAGTGAATTGTGGATACCTTCTGGCTGTATAGATAAATTCAAGCTCCACAATAAAATAGCAATGTCAAACAATGTGATACATTTCACTTGGAACATATTTAGCCAAACAGATCTGTTGCACATATTAGTTTTCACCTGCAATGAGCTTTTAATGAAATGTGTGCTTTTCACAATGATTATTATATTTATGGTAACTGGCCATTCTGCCCCATGAGACTGTACTGTTCAACTACACCCATGTGGCCAATTAACTTATCAACAATGTACATCTTTGAAATGTTGGAGGAAACTGGAGCACCCGAATGAACCTCACACAGACTTGGAGAAAACAAATGAACTCGTTACAGACAGTTTTGGATTCAAACCAAGTTCCTGGTGATGTAATAGCATTACGCCAACCATTACGCCAACCGTATATAATAGATAACAATCTGCAACCTTGTCTGCATTCATTAAGCTGACCTTTGCATGCCTTCCCAGGCTAACATTCCCTGGATCAAGACTAATTACACTCAGCCAGTTCCAGTAAGTGGGATACATGCAGGAGTGCAGTGCTGCTGGAGCTCACCAGAGTGCACCTCAGGGGGCAGCTCCGGCACCTCATGGGGCGGCTCTGGCAACTCCTTGTTGCTATTTTTGGTGAGCTCCGGCACCCAGAAATGAGCACTTCATGCCTGGATAGATGGTCTGCATACGTGACGCCACAGTGAGTCTCCATTCTGAACTCTGGCAAGTAATCACCAGAAGAACAGATCAAATGCCTTGAGAATGTTCTAAAAGCCCCCTTAAGAAAGTAAAATGATTTCATCAACTCTTGGGAATATAGTAAAAGTCCTAAATTCAAGACTGCTCAGGGATTGGGTCAGTCCAGATTTTCAGATTTTTCGGATTCTCGGCCAGTACATCTGCAGTGCTGATGCAAAGTATGTGCACACTCATGTAATCATGCCTATGGTGCATGCATGTACTCAATGTACACATGTAATGCAGGTATGCACACATGCAAAAGCCAAGAGTGTTCAAGAAGTCTGGATTCTTGGATTATCCGGATCTTCAGACTCTTACTGTACCTGGTTTGTGACTAATCAAGATGGCGAAGGGGCATCTGGAAAGGCATGGAAAACTCTGGGATTCTTCACTGGATTTCTGTGACATTAGCCACCACAAAAGACACAGAAATGAAATGGAAGCAAATCATCTTAACCCCAAGTGACTGCCTATAACTGATATGCAGATTAATTTCATGTATAATTCAAGATATTTAAATAAACATTCTTCAGTTATTTTTATAAACAATCTGCACAGACACAGACAAGGCTTGTTTTGAGATTGTGATGAGTAAAAGGGATTTTGTGGAACTCTGAAGTTGTAAATTATAATTAAATTTTATCGATTGGGCAAGAAAATATGGTGGTTGATCATAAACAGTGTTTCAATGCCAATAATTGCAATTTTTTTGCATAACATTTCCTGCTCTTTAAAATGAAACAGTTTTTCTTGGAGAACCAAATAAACTAAAGTTTCCAGCACCTCAGTGATTTTCTATTTCATTCTCAGAGGAACTTGCATGAACAGTCATCTCATCTTTACCCATTCCAATGCTGAGTAATTAAATCTCTTCTTTTTAAAACTGCTACCACATGCAAATCTCAACACTTTATTTAAAATTTAAGTTCAGCTCTCTTTACCTATTTGATATATAAGCAAAATGAATTTGCAGCATTTTATTGATTTGATTTATGCTTTATTTCAATGATAATTTGCAAAATCCCAAATAATTTTTTTCAGGTTACTTTTATTGAGATTAACACATTCAGTAATTTTTTTAGTCTCCATATAAGAGGCGCATTGCCTTGGTGAGATGCCTGGTAAATGGACAGCAATATTTTGCACTCATTCTTCCTTCCTCCCAGACATCTGCTCCTACCTTTGAGATGATATCGTTTTATGCTGTCAGTCTCTGAGCTTACATCTGTGAGAATTAGAGTTAACTCTCGTTTAAAAGGATGTTTCTCTTGTGAGATAATTGATATGTTGGCTCAGGGCAGATTTTGTCTGCTATGATTGAATTTGGCAGGCCCATTTCAGTTGATGAAAGATGGCTTTGCTGATTCTTTAGAGCAGTTCTCCATTATCTATAATTTCTCATTGCACGCTAAACTTTCTTTTGAGTTTAAAAGAATATGTGGCATAATTTTGACAGCCTTCAAAGAGTGCAGGTACATCAATGAATATTCTCAATGTGGATGGGAATTCTAAAAGGAAATGTTTGATAATTAATCGTAAAAGGTTGTCCTTGCTTTTAAATCAATAAATTAAATGCTGAACTCTAACCCCAAATGACTCAAGTTTGTTTTTAAAAGAAAAGTGAGTGAATGCAGAATCTTCCTTTAAATCATATTTACTCCATGGACTTTCTGCAATGATCGAAGACTGCATAACTTTACTTTTTTCATTTTGCATACATCTTCATTGTTTGCCAGACTTTGAAAATGCAAGAAAACTGACATAGCTCAGAGGTAATTCTCAACAAAGGCTCAGCTGGAAAAATTCACCTGCAAATCAAGAGGCTGGGGGGGTTGGGCTCAAAATTGAGGCTAATCCTTCCGTGATGGAGTGCTAGGGGTGTTAGTTTTGAGACAAAACCTTAAACCAAAATTATGCCTACCCTCTTCGATGTTGCTGGTCAAACAGAAAATGCCTCACTGGTCAGAGGTCCCCCCACCCCCACCAGCTTTGTTCCATAGTATTAAAAACCTCCACCTCAGTGATCCTCTTTGGGGTGGAGTGGGTGTTTCAAGAGCTGGTATTTCCCTGCTTACAAAATGGCCAACACCAATACAGTATCCTGACTCTTAGCCAATGACTAAGGGCAAGGAATGTTTGTGCAGACAGTATAATCAGCATTAGTCCAACCATTCGGTGGAACACAGTGGGTATGAGCAGGAACTGTATCCAGGAATGACAGTGTCCACACCTAACAGTCCAGCGAAGGTGGGTACCCCCTCGCCCCTGAATAGTACTCAATGAAAATGTGGTACCCAGACTTTCTGATGGGTGCTATCTGGTTTACGTAGTGCTGTACATACACCCACTGGGGTGCACCCAGCCTAGAGAGAACAACATAGCAAGAGGATAAATACTGAGGTGAAGATGTTCTAGATGGCCTTCCCCCATTACGGTACTGCCTGATTGTCAGAGGTGATATGAATGATGAAGATGCTGACCAATGAAACTGCTGTGGCACTTCGACAGGCAGATGATGCATTGTCCTGAGTGACAACTGAAGTGTCAGCTGTTCAGAAATAGCATGACCTTGGCCTACTTGGTCACAGCCAGGGGTGGCACATATGTTACGTAATGAGGGTTCACCTTGCATCCTAGATGCATCGGGGAATATTACTGACCTGGCTACCACTTACAAGAGTTGATGAACAAAATTAAATGAGTGAGGGACCAATTCCTTGACCATGATTAAACCTGTGTGAGCTCATGGCCTTTTGGGGCAGCGGGAAGTTGGTGGATCAAGGTAATACATTGGGCAACTACCATCAGGCTCATAATACTGGGTATAATTCTGTTCAGGTGTGTGTGTAATTGCATAGGTTATCCCCAGGATCTATAGTAGTCTTGATTGGGTGGAATATAACATGGAGGGTAACCTTCTTGTTAACCAGGAAATACCTCACAGTTTGGAAGCAATACGTTGAATGTCACTTCCCCTTGTCAATTAAAAACAGGCCCACCCACAGACTAAGCTGCCTTCTCATTGCTTCTGATCTGAGGTCATGTGACTTCATTACCCAGACTAAGCCACATTTCGAATGGACATCCTCCTCATCTGACGTCATAACGATATTTGGGGCTGCCTCCAGCCCAGGAGTGTATGGGGTGGGGGTTCAATTGTGGTGAGCACCTGGGGGGAGCCATTGTGGTTCACTTGGTTTAACCATATATATATTTAATTAATCTCTACCTGTACATTAGTGGGGTGGGGGTGGCAGATACTGTTTGCTCTAACTCTTGGTAGTCTAAATGTCTCCTCAAGGTATTTATAGTTTAGTTACTTTGCATGCTAGTGAAATTGGTTTGTGGCTGAATGTTCTATCTCTGGTTTCATGTTTACTCCTGATGGTAAATAAAATGTGTATTTTGATGCTAGCACACACCCAGTATTGTAATTCCTTGAACTCTTTGAATCTGTTACCTCAATCATACCACCACAAATGTACATGGAAATTTCCTTGGGGATTATTTTGGAGTTGATTTGATATAAAATGTACAGTTGCATTGAAATGCTTACTTGTTATAGTACCCAGGAATGAAAGATACACCAACAAAAATTGTATTGCTGTAATGTACCATGAGACAGAAATATAAAAGGTCATTTTTTTTCAGTGTCATTATGAACCCAGTGTCCAAAACACTGTTAAGAGTTGTACAGCACATAAAAAGGCCCAATGGCTCACTGACCATTAGGTGCCCAGATTTTCTCCAATCTCTCCCTTCATATCCCTGCCATTTTCCTCCCCGTGTTACCATTTTCCTACATGCGAGGAACCTTTTACAGTGGCCAATTCACGTAACAACCCACACATGCTTGTGGTGTAGAAAAAAACCAATGGAAACTTGTGCCTTTACAGGAACAAAGTACAATCTCTAGCCAGGCAGCAGTTGAGATTGGAATTGTACCTGAGTTGCTGGAGTTGGGAGGCCACTGTGCCACCTTAAATCATATCTCTGTTTATGGCAGTTTGGTGAGTGCAGATTGGGTCATACTGATCTGATATTTAACCTATGATTGCACCAAAATATCCTCACCAATCTATGAAGATCACAGCCTGTTAAGTTCTGATAATGGAGAGAGAGCAAGTCTTTCTTTTATTTTTGGTGTTCCTGATGCATTTATTCACTCTTTTCTATTGGTGCAGAGAAATGAGAAGTAATTGGGCGAGTCTGTGCAGTCACCTTGCTGGCTGACAGTGCATATTGCAAAGGGACAGCATTTTTGGCATGAGCTTCTGTTGTGTGCATTTCTGCAGGCAAAGTTGTTACCTTATTGTAGTTTAACACCTCACCCATCTGTAAGCTTCTGTTGACTAATCTTTCCATCAGTAGCAAGTTGCTTGCTGCATTTTCAGAGACTTTGGTAATTCGGGAGGTGAACAGCTGAACACGTTGCAGACACCTCAACTATTCAATAGTGGGACAAAGATTGGGGAGTGCAATGGACAAGCAGTGAACTGAGTCCAAATAAAACCCGATTGCAGCCATGAACCCTGAGCAACCATCCACTACTTCTCTTTGGTTTCTTCTGTCCAGCCATTGTCAGCTTTTAATTCACTATTTCATCATGAATACCTAGCAGCTGAACCTTGCTGACTAACCTCCTATGAGGGACCTTGTTAAAGGCCTTGCTAAAATCCATGTAGCCAACATCCACAGGCTTTGCTTCATCAACTTTCCTTGTAATTTCCTAAAAAAAAACAATATAAGATTGGTTAAACACCACCTACCACTCACAAAGCCATGTGGACTATCCGTTATCAGTTTTTGGCTATCCAAATAATGGTATATTTGATCTCTTTGAAAACCTTCCAAGAATTTACCTACTACTGATGTTAGTCTCACCAGCCTATAATTTTCAGAGTTACTTTTGGAGCCTTTTTTAAACAACAGAACAATACGAGCTACCCTCCAATCCTCTGGCACCACACCTGTGACAAAGGGCATTTTAAATATTTCTGCCAGAGCCCTTGCAATTTCTACACTAGCTCCACTTGTGGTCTGAGGGAATATCTTATCAGACCCTGGAGATTTTTCCACCCTTATTTGCCTTAAGACAGCAAGCACGTCCTCCTCTTTAATCTGTATAAGTTCCATGACCCCTCTGCTTGTTATACTTACTTCCCCCTACTCTGTGCCTGTGTCCTGAGTGAATACTGGTGAAAAAAAAAACTGAATATGTCCACCATCTCTTCTGGCTCCCTCAAAAGCTGACCACTCTGATCTTCAAGGGTACCAATTTTGTCCCTTTCTATCCTTATGCTTTTAATATATTTGTATAGACCCTTAGGTTTTTCCTTCACCTGCTCTGCCAAAGCAATATCATGTCTTCTTTTAGCCTTCCCAATTTTTTGAGGTTTCTAACTTGCATTTTTTTAATACTCTCCCAAGAACCTCATTTGCTCCATGTTGCCCTATACCTCCTATACACCTTTTTCTTCAAACCAGATCCCCGATATCCCTCAAAAACAAAGGTTCCTTGTGCCTGCTCACCTTGCCTTTAATCCTGACAGGAGCATACAAACTCTGTACACAAAATTTCACCTTTGACTTCAAGCAGGTAATTTCCCTTTGACAGATAATACCACAGTCTCATCTTGCCCCCAAACATTCTTTGCAGGTGAAAGCATGATTTTCTTTGCCTCCAATTTAATAAACAACATTTGCTGCTCACACTTCTGCCTCCTGTAGATGAGCGAGGGCAACCCCGGGTTTGGTATTTGCCCCATTAAATTTGTAATTGTGACTCCTGAGATTCTGGTCATCATGTGATTGAGGTTGCTCCTCTCACATCTACTTTGACCTCCATGACCTCTGGTGAAATCTCAGTCTATGCCTGAGGAACATCACCTCATCTTCTGCCAATGCAATTTACAGCCTGGATACAACTTCGAGTTCAGCAATTTCAGAATAAGAACATGGTCAAGAATTTTTGTAATATATTTCTGATTCCCACTTTGCACATTGTTTTCCTTTAGTGAAATTTTATTCCATGCTTTGTTCATTACATTCTTGCTCAGTGTCATTTCTGGAGGAGATGAATTTACAGGATACTCTGATTCTCTCTACATTACCGCAATTAGGGATCCTTCAAAATTAGGGGTGATCCAATTTTTCAATCGCTTAATTGCTGAGGGTGCACTTTTGTTCAACACAAAGTAGATAGCAATGGGTACACCTGAAATTATAGGCAGCTGACCAGCACTAATGTCAAATTTCTGCAAATGGCTGAATTGGTGTTGAGAACATTGCACACATTTGAATTGGAGAAAGATGCAAGGCCTGATTTTTCTAAGATCATGGTTTATTTGCTTGTAACCTCACTCGGTGTTTCCCATTTACCTGCAGTAATCTTTCATCCCTTTATTGTATCAAGTGTCTAAAATAGCTTCCTTAAAACTATTCATTTTTTTGCAACATGCTTGGAGATGGGAAGGCCCAAAAGCTCAACAATCGGAGAGAGTGTGAAATTGCCTCATCTCTTTCTTAAATCGGCAGCCCCTTACTTTTAAATAATTGACCCTTGATCTTGATTCTCCCATAAAAAGAAATGTTCTCTTGTAGGAAATGTTTCCTATATTGGGGGAGTTTGGAACCAGAGAGCACAGCCTCACAATTAAAAAAAATGTCCCTTTAGAACAGAGGAGAAGGAATTTCTTTACCTAGAGGGTAGCAATTCTATAGAATTTGATGCTGTGGAGGCCAAGTCAATGGTATATTTACAACTGAGGTAGATAGGTTCTTGATGAGGATGGTAATCGAGGGTACAGGGAGAAGGTGGAGAATAGGCTTGAAAAGGCCAGTAAATCAGCCATGGTGGGGCAGACTCAGTTGGCTGAATAGCCTAATTCTGCTCCTAGGTCTCATGATCTTCAGACCTACCCTGTCAAGGCATTTCAAACTCTTGCATGTTTCAATCAAATTCACTTCCTCTTTAAAATTCCAATTAATGCAAATGTTGCCTGTTCAAGTGTTCCATATAAACTGTCTAGCTTTTCCAGGTATTAATCTAATAAAACCTCTCTGAACTGCTTCCAGTGCTTTATACACTTTATGCAGATCACTTGGGTTCATAAACAGAGACCTAATTTAAGGTAATGGCTGTGGAATTGTAATTACAATGGCAATTGCTTCTTTCTCACTGAACAGGTGAACATGGTGCCAATGAACTGGAGAGCATCCTGCAAAGCCCATAAAACATTAGGAAATGCTGGATTAACTGTGCAGTAAAAATGGATGCAAAAGAAAATATTTCTTGTTCATATTATTCCTGAGTCATATGAAAAAATTAAAAGGGGCTAACACATCACAGAAGTGAAAATTGCTAGTTTCATGAAAGAGAGAATGCATTAATAGAAGGACAACAAGGGGTAAAATTGAAATTGCTGCTAACAAGTTCAAAGGTAAAGGCTGTAATTGACAATGAAGCACAACATAGAATAGGATATATGACCAAATCTGGAGATCAGGTAGAAAATCAGGTGTCTCAATATTGGATCCAGACCTGAAACATTGGCTGCCCATGCCTGCCTCCAGCTTGTCTTTGTTTCCATAGAAGAGTGTTCATCCAATGTGAGCAACCAATGGGGCAATGAATACCAAGGTGGAGCCTGTAATTAAGAATGTACCAGTGTAAGAAGTTGGGCTATGGGCCTTTTGAACCTGCTTCACCATGCACCAAGATCATTGCTAATCCCCTACAATGTAATTTTTCAGCTCTATCGTCTGTGTGCTTCTTCATGACCAGAAATCTCTATTGAATGAACATAATGACCCCACCACCACAGCCATCTGGGGTAGGGTATTCCTCGTGAAGTGAAGACATTTCTCCTCATTTCAGCCTACCTCTTATTCCCAGAGTGTCTCCAGGTCCTGGACTTCTCAGCCAAGGGAAACCTTCTCCTTGTTTCCAGCCTTCAAACTAGGAAACTTTTTAAAAGTTTCAATGATATCTTCCCTCATCCTTCTTTGGGATTGTGAAATTGAGAGGACAGGTCTGAACTCACATGATCTATATTAATCATCAATGTTTGCTACATTATTAAGGATCTCACTTTTTCTATATTTACTCATGGCTCCATTCCACTTACGAATGTCACGATTTTGATTTATTTTGTTCCATTTGTTATTTCCCAAGTCCATTTTTATTATTGTCTAGATTTTGCAGCTACAATGACAGAAACGATTGGCATTTGCTGCCATCAGAATGTGACGCAGTCTGCAACTGTTGGATTGCCATACACATATTGTTTAACAAGGAAAATTTTGAAGCTGCTGTCAGAGATTCAATCCTCTTCCACAAGACGTATGGTTTCACAGTTCACTATTCCAAGGAAAATCAGGGAATTGACAAAATCTTCAGGTAGTTATGACAATGCCACAAAAATATTATTTTTACATGTGGTGCAAGTAAATTTTAAATGGCAAATCAATCCATCATTATTCTACACAAAGTTCTTTGCTCCCAAAATGACTAAATATATGCAAGTAGATTGTAATCCCCTTGTAAGTATTTAGAAGTATAAATGCTTTAAATTAAAAATAAATTTAAATTTAAAATTTAGACATGCTATAGGGTAACAGGTCATTTCAGCACGTGAGTCCATGCTGCCCAATTTACACCCAATTGACCTATAGCACAGTAACAGGCTATTTATGACCTACACCCCCCAGAACATTTTTGAACAGTGGGGAAAACCCATGCAGACATGAGGAGAATGTACCAACTCCTTACAGACACCATGGGACTCAAACCCCAGTCTCAATCGCTGGCGCTGTAAAAGCGTTATGCTAACTGCTACTCCCACCATGCCGCCCAATAAAATAAATTTATTTTAAATTCAGCATGTATGTTAATTACAACCTTTATTCTGTAAAATATCAGTTAGAAATTAGTTTTTTTTCCATTGTTTGGAGTCAGAGAGAATGCTCGAACACAATTGGTTGAGCAGCATCAGTGGGAGATGAAGAATAGTCAATGTTTCAAGTCAGAACACCGGAAATCTTCCTGATGGAGCTTTTCTGCACTCTTTATTACCTTCACATCCTTCCTGCGGTGTGGTGATCAGCCTCATAGTACTCCAAATTAATACTTTTCCCAACTGCAACACGATGTCTAAATTCTTCCAGTCAATGCCTCGGGAAGTATACCAGAAGTATCCTTCGCTGCCCTATCCACCTGTGTTCAGTGACTTAAGAACTTAGTTGGAAAGCAGTTATTCAACAGCAGGAAGAAAAGAGTTGCAATATTGTCTGAATCAACAGCCAATTCCTGGAAGAGAGGAATTGCTGGAAGAGATGGTTGGTCATGGACTTGAAACATTCATCCTTCAATCTTTTCTCCAGTGAGAATGCCTTTTCTGCTGAGCATTCCTGATTTTATTTCAAATTTCTATGATATTAGCATTTGACAGTGTGAAATACTAGAATTTGGTGAATCTGTTGAATCTCTCTATCTGGATCTGAAGGCTTTGGAACAAGTATAGAAGAGGTCTCCCAGGATGATGTTGGTTATGAGTCACAGGGAGAGATTGGACAAACTTGAAATATTTTTCTGGAGCAAAGGAGGCTGAAAACAATCTGGCATTGAAGCGGACAGTCAGAAATCTTTCCCCAGAGTTAATGTTATTTACTGGACACCATGTATTTAAGGTGAGGGGGAGCAAGTTTAAAGGGGATCTATTGGGCAGATATTTTATAGTCGTCAGTACCCTGAACGGGCTGCCAGGGTTAGTGGTGGAAATGGATAAATTAGTGGCATTTAAGAGGTTTCTAGATAGACACCTGAATATGGAGGATGGAGGGATGTCTACTGAGTGCAAATGGCGAAGCTTGAGTTTGATTTGGACTCATGGTCAACATAGACACATGAGCCAAAAGGCCTGTTCCTGTCATTTATGGTTCTACTTTCTTTGCTTACTGGTGTTTTTTTATATAACGACTAAATTATTTTTTAAAATTTTAATAGATTTTTCATTATCTTTGAATATCAGACATTCATAGACCCTTAAAGCCTCTAGTCAGCTTTCATAGCTGGATGTTCCGTTCTGGTGGCTAGCATTCACGAGGCTTTTAGAGGCTATATCACAACTCATTACAATGGCAGCTGCTGTTCTCTAGAGGTAGAGCCCATCCAGTGAAGACCTTTTTATCTTGACAATGTAAATGCAGGTGTGGGGAAATTGCAGGCAGTAATTCCAGGCTCAGTGCTTGGGCTAGGAAGAGCTGACCCACAGTGTGTGTTTAATATGGACCTGCAAAAGTGCTCTAATTTAATCTCTTGCAGGCTGACTCCTCTTTCCTCTGTTTCTTGCATCGCCTGAGTCTGTTCTTTTCTTCCATATTTCTCCACATTATGTACCCAGTACCTTGAAGTTTTGGAAGCAGCATTTCTGTCATCAGTGCAATATTACGCAGAATGTAACAATCTGCAGTAATGTAGGAAACTCTGGCTGGGTTACATCTTTAAGGACTTGGTCAGATTTTGCTAGGCAGTTGAATTAGGACTTGTGAATTCCTGTGGTGTGGTGTGACACTTTTCTTGCAGTTTCCTAGTCCTTTATAGTATCCATTTCCCTCTCAGTGCATAGAGAGTTTACTAGAATCATTAACCATGTCTGCAGGATGCATCCTTGATTGGCAAACAACCATCTGGATACATAGCTCCAAGTCATAAAAGCTAACATGATGGATTATGAAGTGATGAGAGTGGCATCGAAGCTTCCTGGGTGCCTGGCATTTCCATGCAGGATAAGGTGACTTGTGCTACATGCTGGCTGAGCATTAATAAATTGAAAGCATTCTGTAAATTGATGGGATTGCATATGAAACTTTGCATGGCTTACAGAGTCCAACAATTGCTCTTTGCACCTGTGGGAACACTGCCAAACTGTAGCGCTAGATGGTTCTCTTTGTTTGCCTGTTTCCATTGGGATGGATATAAATAGTACAGCCTTCCCAAATCAAGCATGAATGACCTTTGAGATGCAACACTGAGCAGCTGCTGTCTTACTGAGGTGGATTTCATTTGCTGCTATCTGGAAGGACGCAGGCATATGGAGGATCTTAACTGATAAAGGCTTGCTGTTCCCCGGTTGAATATAGCCTATCAATCTTCAGCCCATGATTGACACATTTCAATGACCTCAAGGCAAGGAGGCTGTCCAGCCTTTCACAGCACTAACTGTCAGAACCGTCCAAAAAAGGAGTCCTATGGTCATTAGGTTTGTTGATTGTGTATAACAGATAGATGAGACCCTTCAAACTGCAGTTTTCCATTCTTCATTTTGTCTCCCACTGGTAGCATAAAAACAGGGGGAAATCCATATCCCCAATGTAAGGCAGTGCTTTCAGAAGAGCATTTGCATAAATTAATTCAATGTTCGGGATCTGGATGAGTCTGGCAAAGCCAGCATTTAGTGGGCTACACTTATTGCCATTGAGAAGATGGTGATCAGTTGTTGCTTTCAATGTCTTCTGTCCTTTCGAAGAAGGTACAGATTACCTCAGCGACTCTGGTTACAGAGGTACAGATTACCTCAGTGACTCTGTTTACAGATTGTTATCTTTATAGTATTCACAAACCAAAACATCCGAGATGGAGAATAAAAATTCACTCGCAGAATTTTTGTGAGTGCAGTTCAGGCCAATACACAAACCCACCTCCCACCATCGATCACTTTTTCGGGATAGCTACTAACATCAAAAGATCCATCCCACCCCAGTCACAGTTGCTTCACACACCGTAGCCTCCAGCTACACACCCCCCCCCATTGTTGGATAGACAATACATGCTTGAAAGCATGAATCTTAAGATTCAAGGACAGTTTCTTTTCTGCTATTATCATACTGTTAGGTTGATCCTTTACTGGCAAAAACTGTTTTTTAAACTGTACTTTTCTCCATATCCTGCACTATTTAAACCTATTGTAACATCTATCTATCTATCTATTTATTTATTTATTGAATACTTTATTAAAATTTTTTAAAAACCACAGTTGTATCAAAGTCTAATAAAGTTCATACATAGAGAAATATATGTGTATAATATAACAAACCCCACTTCCCTTCCCCTCCCAACTAATGCCCACCCCTTCCCCTAAACTACCCCCTAAAAAGAAAGGTAAAGGAGATCATCAATTACATATATATATTTATATATATACACACAACACTTCAGCCATGACACCAAGGATCATCACTGGAATGGATTGAGAGTTAAAACCTTCAAACCAACAATTTTCAAATATGGGCTCCATACTTTCTTTAAAAAATGTAGCTAAGAAACATCTAACTATTACATGTTATCTTTTCAAGTGGAATACAAGATTTCACTTCAGTATACCATCTTTGCATTCCCAAAACCAAATCAGATTTCCATGTAATAGCTAGATATTTCTTAGCTACAGCTAAAGCTAAACATAAAAATTCAATTTGATACATAGTTAATCAATTTTAAACCAACCATTTTAATAGCCCCTAATAAAAACAACATTGGATCAAATGGAAGTTTAACTTTTAATTCTTTTTCCAAAAATAATTTAACTTGTATCCAAAAAGTCTCTACTTTGGGACAGATCCAGGTCAAATGAAAAAAAAAAGCCTGTCTCTTTAACACACCGAAAACAGAAGTCTGAAGATATTAAGTTAAGGCTTGAAGGGTTAGATATAATTGACTCAAAAATTATTTTGTACTAATCTATACCTTACCTTAGTCATATTATCTTTACATAAACTCCTCCAATCATTTTCATCTATCTTTCTGTTCGGACATCTCTCATTTTCCCCCACACCTTGATGAATGACTCAAGCCTGAAACATTGGTGATGTATCTTTACCTTTGCTATGTAAAAGTACTGTTTGACCTGCTGAGTTTCTCCAGTATTGTTGTTTTTTTTAAATCTTTCAATTCAAATCAGTTTCCCATTTCAAACTTGACTTATGAATATTTAGTTTAGTCATTACTCTTTGCAGACGATGCTGCTTTAGTTGCCCATTCAGAGCCAGCTCTTCAGCGCTTGACGTCCTGCTTTGCAGAAACTGCCAAAATGTTTGGCCTGGAAGTCAGCCTGAAGAAAACTGAGGTCCTCCATCAGCCAGCTCCCCACCATGATTACCAGCCCCCCCACATCTCCATCGGGCACACAAAACTCAAAACGGTCAACCAGTTTACCTATCTCGGCTGCACCATTTCATCAGATGCAAGGATCAACAATGAGATAGACAACAGACTCGCCAAGGCAAATAGCGCCTTTGGAAGACTACACAAAAGAGTCTGGAAAAACAACCAACTGAAAAACCTCACAAAGATTAGCGTATACAGAGCCATTGTCATACCCACACTCCTGTTCGGCTCCGAATCATGGGTCCTCTACCGGCACCACCTACGGCTCCTAGAACGCTTCCACCAGCGTTGTCTCCGCTCCATCCTCAACATCCATTGGAGCGCTTACATCCCTAACGTCGAAGTACTCGAGATGGCAGAGGTCGACAGCATCGAGTCCATGCTGCTGAAGATCCAGCTGCGCTGGATGGGTCACGTCTCCAGAATGGAGGACCATCGCCTTCCCAAGATCGTGTTATATGGCGAGCTCTCCACTGGCCACCGTGACAGAGGTGCACCAAAGAAAAGGTACAAGGACTGCCTAAAGAAATCTCTTGGTGCCTGCCACATTGACCACCGCCAGTGGGCCGATAATGCCTCAAACCGTGCATCCTGGCGCCTCACAGTTTGGTGGGCAGCAACCTCCTTTGAAGAAGACCGCAGAGCCCACCTCACTGACAAAAGGCAAAGGAGGAAAAACCCAACACCCAACCCCAACCAACCAATTTTCCCCTGCAACCGCTGCAATCGTGTCTGCCTGTCCCGCATCGGACTTGTCAGCCACAAATGAGCCTGCAGCTGACGTGGACTTTTTTACCCCCTCCATAAATCTTTGTCCGCGAAGCCAAGCCAAAGAGAAACTATACATCTCAAAAATAAATTTATTTATATCTCCTTTAGTAAGTAATAACTCTAAAGCAGATTTTATGGGTAATTTTAAAATATAATTTAACTTTTCAGTTAAGAAAGATTTTACTTGACAGGAACAAAAAAAAATATTGTTAGGAATCTTATATTTTTCCTCAATCGATTAAGATATAAATTTCCCCATTTCAAAACAATTCTCCACCTTTTTAATCTCCAATTGATTCCATAGCTTCAAAAAATGATTATCAGTGAAAGGAAAAAAGTTTATTTTGATATAAAGGCATTTTAGATGAAATCTTACCTTTTCCATCTCTCATAATCAATTTTATTTCATAATTCATTTAGATGTTTCAATATCAGTGGGTCTCTACCAACTAACAATTTTGAATATCATTTAGAAATATAAATTCTTGCACACCTTCCTCATCAATTTTAGCTAACTCTATATTTTCCCATACTGAAGATTTATTTAAATCAAACATTCCACAAATAAATTTCAATTGTGTAGCTTTATAATAATTCTGAAAATGTGGAAGTTGTAAATGACCTAATTCAAATTTCCAAGTTAAATTTTCCAAGGGTATTCTAGCTATTTTTCCTTTCCATAAAAATTTTCTAACAATTAAATTAAGATATTTTTAAAAATTGAGGTATTTGGAAAGGAATGCATTGAAAAAGATATTGAATCCTTGGAAAAGTATTCATCTTAATACAATTCACTCTACCTATTAAATTTGAAGGTAAATCATTTTACCTATTTAAACCTTCCTTAATCTACTTAAATACCAATAAATAATTCAACTTGTATAAATTATCATGATTTTTATCGATTTTAATACCTAAATACTTAATTGGATTTTGTGTCCATTTAAATTGAGCAATTTGCTTACATCAATCATAATCCCCCCTCAATTAATGGCATAACTTCACTTTTATCTCTATTAATTTTATAACCAAATATTTCTTCATAATATGTAATTTTTTAAATAGGTGTAGTGGACTGAGCAACCGAGTGAGCAAATGGGATGAATTGCCGCAACATGCTGCCAGTCCAAGATGGTGCAGGCTTTCCTTCACTGTCAAAAAGGATCTCTTCACTTCTGCATAGCAGCCAGCTGACTGGAGAGTGACACAGCGATGCAATGACATCACTAACAGAAGTCAGGCGGTATGTCACCAGAAGTGGGTGGCCCAGCGAACGTGAGGGAATTCTAACCAGTAAAGTAATTCCGTTGTGTACATTCACCTTGTGTGGACGTCTCTTTATTTGGTAGTGCTGCCACAGCAGACGCTGCACTGGTGACCCCGACGGTTCCAACATTTTGGAACCAGCATCGATCACAAGAAAATGCAGCAACCGGCTGAATATTCAGTTGCAGCACCCGCGACCAATGTGGTGGGCTTACATCTCTCACCATTCTGGGCAAGCCAGCCCAGGAAATGGCTACAGCTAGCTGAGTCCCAGTTCCACATCAGGGGAATTGTTTCAGAGAACACCAAGCTCTGGTATGTCGTCAGTGTCCTGGATGCTGCCACAGCAGCTCCTTTATAGAAAACCCATCGATGGAGCGTATATACAAGCAGTTCCAATGTTTCCTCCTTGACACCCTAGAGCTCAGCCGGCATGAGCGCGGCATTAGAATCCTCAACGTGCAGCACCTGGGTGACAGAAACCCCTCTGAGCTGATGCATGAGATGGTGGCCCTGGCAGACGGGCACACAGACTGTTTCCTGTTCGAGGCCCTATTCCTCTAGAAACTACCAGAGCATGTATCCTCGGCGGTTTCGGACATGGATTTCAGCACCCCACACCTAGTAGCCAAGGAGGCAGATGGCCTGTTCCACAGGCCACAGCAGAGCTCCCTCCAAATGCAGCCAGTCCACATGATCAGTGCTGCCACCCCGTCCAACCCACCAGAAATACCTGCGGTAGCTATGGCACAGTGGCAACGCGAAGGGCACTTAGAGCAGAACAGCAAGTACTGTTTTTACCACAGCTGATGGGACAGGAAAGCCCGGCGGTGCCCCACCCATGCCCTCCCCCATTGCCAGAACCAACACAGCAATGGGAAATGGGCAGGCTGGCTGCCATTAGTGGCCTTGGTGATTGGCACACAGAAAGGCCCACTGTACTGTAGAGACCAGAGGACCAAGAGGGATTTCCTTCTAGACATGGGTGTGGAGATTAGCCTTATCCCGCCCATGCACTTTGAGGCGAGAAACAACACCAAAGGCTTTCCTCTACAAGTGGCCAATTGGTCCTCCATTCCCAGCTACGGCACCTGCCTGATCACCATCCACGTTGCACACATGCATCATCACAGGTGTGGGACAGGCGCTTCTTGGAGCAGATTTCCTCCAGGCTCACGAACTGCTGGTAGACATGACAAGATGCCGGTTAGTAAGTGGCACAATGTTCCAGTCTTTCCCCACCTCAGCCTACGGAGATGCTCTTTCCTGCCACTGGGAATCCATGCCCTGGACCAAGACGAGTGTGCCTCCCTACTGGCCAAATACTCGGCTCCAACCCGCCACATTGCATGGAGCATCACATAGAGACAGCTGGACCCCAGTACATATACGAGCCTGGCACCTCCCACCAGACAAGCTCCAACAAGCCAAGGCCGAGTTTTCCATCTTGGAGGAGTTGAAGATCATCTACTGTTCAAACAGCCCATGGGCCTCCACTCTCCACTTGGTGCAGAAGAGCTCTGGCGGTTGGCATCCATGTGGCGATTACCAGTGTCTAAACGAGGCGATGGTCCTGGAGAGGTAACCCATCCCACACATCCAAGATTTTGTCATGAGACTACAGGGCTGCAGGATATTCTCCAAAGTGGATTTCCTGAAGGGGTACCACCAAATCCCTTTACACCCCAGCGATATCTAAAAGATGGCCATTATCACACATTTTGGCCTCTTAGAATTCCTTTTGGATGCAAGAATTCAGCCCAGACATACCAGTGGCTAATGGATGTAGTCGGCAGGGACCTCAACTTAATTTTCATTTATCTAGACGATATCCTCATCACCAGCCCCAACGCCAGCACCCACAGGATGCACCTCACCTGTGGACACCGGGGGCACCGCATCACCCCAGAGGATGCCACACTGCTGCCCAACAAGGTGGAGGCCATTCAGAACTTCCCCAGGCCAAACACAACCAAAGGGCTACAGGAGGTCCTGGTGATGGTCAACTTTTACCACCATTTCCTCCTGGGAGTGGCCACCCTCGTGTAGCCCCTGTTTGCCTCGTCAAACTCAGCAACAAGATACTGCAATGGTCACCAAAGGCTATGGAGGCTTTCCACGCCACCAAGGCAGCACTGGCCAGGGCCACAGTACTGGCACACACAGATCCCATTTCCCCCCTGGCCCTCGCAATGAATGCATCAGAGGGAGCGGTGGGCACAGTGCTAGATCAATGGGTTGATGAAAACTGGTGACCCCTTGCCTTCACCAGAGCTCAAGCACAGTGCATTTGACAGCAAACTGCTGGCCTTGTACCTGGTGATACGGCACTTCCACTATGTGCTAGAGGTGAGAGTGTTCACTGCCTACACAAACTACAAACTGTTGACATACACACTCAGAAAGGTCTCGGACCCATGTTGGCAAGACAACAACGACACCTCTCTTACATTCGGAATTCCCCATGGACATCTGCCATATCACCGGCAAAGCCAACATAGTAGCTGATGCGCTGTCCTGGACCAAGGTCGCTGCGACTTCAGGAGACCTTGATGTTTCCCAGCTCACCAAGGACCAGAGGAAGGACGCAGATGTTCAGGCACACCGGATGGCCATCACCAGTCTGAAGGTCAGAGACATCTGCCCCACACCAGGAGAACTGGCCCTGCTGTGCGACATCTCCACCAGATCCCCAAGGCCAATCCTACCTGAAACCTGGCGATGGTGGGTTTTCGACCAGATATGTGGTCCACAGTCTGCTTGCTCTTGGACAAATTCGTGTGGCATGGGCTCTGCCGAGATATTAAAGATATTACCCCTTGGGCTTGAAATTCCTTACAGTGTCAGTGTGCCAAGGTGTACCAGCATACCAGGGCTCCCCCTACAGACTTTCGATCCAGTGCAACGCAGGTTTGAAATGTGTATGCCGACATTGTTAACCTGCTCCCACTGAGCCAGGGTATGAGGTATCTGTTCATGACCATCGACGGGTTTACCTGCTGGCCAGAGGCGATGCCCATGGCTGTGTCCAACACAGAGATGTGCACCCAGGCTTTCCTCACCTCGTGGGCATCCTGACCCACATCACATCGGACCGAGGAGCACAGTTTACCTCCTCCCTCTCGTCCAACCTGGTGAAATTCTGTGGCAGCCAGGTCCACCGTATGATGGCCTACCATCCCCAAGCAAACAGACTGGTCAAACAGTTTCACCACCACATGTAGGCCACATTGAAAGCCCGGTTGACTAGGCTGAACTGGATAGATGACCTCCCATGGGTACTGGTCTGCATGCGCATGGCACCGAATGAGGATATACTGGCATCGTCTGCAGAGATGATGTACAGCGCATCGCTTACCATCCCAGGGGACCTACATTTCGACACCCCCCATCCGCAGACCAATGCATTAGATATCCTGCACAGGTAGGTGGGTGACACCCTTCTGCCACCGGCCAGACATGGCTCGCCAACCAGCCATGTTCCAGCAGACTTGCAATCCACACACTATGTTTTCATATGCAGAGGACAGCAAGGGACCCCCCTTCAAGGTACTGCAGAGAGATGGACATTGGTGGCTGATGGGACAGATTCACAGTTGACCACCTCAAAGTTGAATACCTGGACTCTGACCTATTGGCCCCGGAACTCCAGGTCAAGCACAGAGGTAGACCGCTGGGGGTAATTCTGGGGGTGGGGGAGTGGGTGAGGTGTAGTGTGTTGAGCGATCTTGTGAGCAAATGGGCAGAATCGTCACAACATGCAGCCAGTCCAAGATGGCATGGGCTCCCCTTCACTGCTGAGTGGGAGCCTGCACCTAGTGCCATGTGTGGCCAACCGGCTGGAGAGTGACATCATGATGTGATGACGTCATGTCTGGAAGTTGGCGGGGGGGGGGGGGCATGTCACCAGAAGTGGGTGAGCCAGTGAACATGAGGGAATTCAAACTAGTAAAGCCAGTCTGTGTTGCACACTGACCCTGCTTGTGTGGACGTCTATTTAGTAGTGCTGCCACAGCAGATGCTACATAATGAACATAATGCATTTTCAGGATATGTTTTATAAATTAAAACATCATCAGCAAACATACTAATCTTAAATTAATCCTTCTTAACTTTGATTCCTCTAATACTAACATCTTGTCTTATTAATTGTGCCAATGCTGCAATTGCCAAAATAAATAATGCCAGAGACAAAGCACAATGTTGTCTGGCAGACCTAGTTAATGAAAAAGAAGAAATTTGTCCATTCTTAACTACTCTTGCAAAAAGATTTTTATATAAAGTCTTAATCCAATTAATCAATTTTGGTACAAACTGAAATTTTTCTCAGACTTTAAAATAAATAATTCCATTCTAATTTATCAAAAGCCTTTTCAGCATCTAATGATAAAATTAAGGCGAAATCTTACTTCTGAGATAGATGAATTAAACTGATTAATTTAGCAATGTTGTCAGCAGAATACCTCTTTTTAACAAATCCAGATTGATTCAAATGAACTAACGCTGGCAAATACTCATTCAATCTATTCTCAAAAACTTCAGCTACAATCTTATAATCCATATTTAATAAAGATATATGATTCAGGTTTTAATAGATCTCTGTCCTTCTTGGGTATTACTGTTATAATAGCATCAGAAAAAGATTCTGGTAATGAGTTGCTTGCTTTAATACTTCCATTAATAAAGGCATTAACAAATTTTTAAACTTTTTAATAGAATTCACAAGTAAATCCATCTTCATCTGAAGATTTACCATTTTGCATCACATTTAAAGTCTTAATAATTTCTTTAAACATAAAGGGAGAATCTAAATCTTTATGAGCTTGGCAATTTAAAGACGGAAGTTGAAGTGTATATAAAATTCATTAATTTTCCCTTCATTGTTTTTTGATTGAGATGTATATAATTTAATAGAAAATTCTTTTAAAATAATTATTTATGTCTTGTGGTTTATTAATAATTTTAGTATTCTTTTTAACAGCATCAATAACCCATGACACTTGTTCTCTTTACAATTGACAAGCTAAAACCCTGTGTGTTCTCTCTCCCAGTTCATAATATTTCTGTTTCATTCATTCATTTAACTTCTCCATTCTATATATGTGTGTATTGAATTATAATATATTTTCTTATGTACTATTTCTATCCTCTTTTTCTCAGACAAATCTTTTTGTAAATTTTTTTTCCAAGATTATTATTTCTTTCTCCAATTTATCTACCTCTTTCTTAATATTAGTTGAATTATTTGACCTCTTAAGTAAGCTTTAAATGCATCCCATAAAATAAATTTAATTTCAACTGAAATGTATCTAAATACATTTGTATTTGGTTTCTTATAAAATTGCAAAAGTCAACATTCTTTAACAATGAAGAATTAAATCTCCATCTATAAGTTAAATCAATTTTATCAAAAATTGAACATGATATCAATAACAGTGAACAATCTGATACAATTCTAGGTTTATATTGTGCATATACAACTCATCCTTGCAATTGAGCTGAAATTAAAAAGAAATCCATTCCGGAATAAGAATCAAATCGATATGAACAAAATAAATAATATCTTTCCCTTGGGTTCAATTTTCTCCAAATATCCACTAAATTCAAGTCTTTCATTAAAGCAAAAATTATTTTTAGCAGTTTTTGTTTTTATTAAAAAGTTTTGAGATTTATTTAACATTGGGTCTAAACAACAATTAAAATCTCCACCAATTATTGCATTTTCATTTGCTTATGCAAGATTAAGGAAAGTATCTTGAATAAATTTCTTTTCATCTATATTAGGAGCATAAATATTCATAAAAGTCCAAAACTCTGAATAAATTTGGCAATTGACCAAAAATATCTTCTCACAGGGTCAGTAACCACTGATTCTCATTTAAGTGGAAACTATTATTAATTAAAATAGCTACTCCTCTTGCTTTAGAATTAAAAGATGAAGCCATGACTTGACCAACCCATTCTCTCTTCAACTTTTGATGTTCTTTCTCTGTTAATCTCCTGCAAAAAAAGCAATATCAACTTTCAACTTTTTAATATAAGCTATAACTTTCTTCCTTTTAATTTGGTTATTGAGCCCATTCACATTAAATGCTACATAATTTAAATTATGTGTCCCCATAATACAATTTCAAGAATATTTGACTCCCATTTCCACCCCAGCATGTCTCAGCTCCATAGCAAATCTTAAAAACAAACAACATTTCCAAATATAGAAAAGTAGGAAATCCCAAAATGATTTAAAAAATGAAAATATAAAAAAACCCCTCCAAAAATACTGATAGAATCAGCACTAAAACCCTTTGTTACAGGAAGTGGCTCTCACCACTAGTGGCACAATAGCATAGGTGGGAGATGTGGGAAAACACCTCTCCTGGCAGAATTTCTTAACACCTGACTTTAATTTAAAAAAAAGTGAATAATTTTAAAGTTCATCTAAAAATCTCGAGCAATGGCTACAAGAAATTCTAAAGCTCAACCTGTAAAGAAAATTGTTACAACAAAAGCAACAGTAATTGAAGAAACTGGGCCAATCTTGAAAGTTCAACCTCTGGTTTTGATTCCTCTCCAGCCTCGGTCGATGCATCCTCCTCGGGTAAGAATTCAATCTCCAGTGTCACCTCCTCAGGGAACTGAGGAAGGTGGTGCTGGAGCATGGAGGAAGGTTGCAGATGTGACTTAGGAATGACTGCGATTGCATGGATCTTTGCGCACATGCACAATGGAAGCAGCCTGCATGGAGCCTGCGGGCTCTGTTGTCCAGCGTTGCTGGCCAGATGAGGGCCAGGCAAAGGGATCATGCACATGCTCAGTATTGACAACATCTCCAGAAGAAGAAGAGGAGGAGATCAGAGTAGAAGAAGAAGGATATGTGCCACAGTCACAAGGAGAGGAATCAGATGATGAAGGAAGAAGTCCGTAAATTCAAGGTAAAGTGGGGACATACTATCTTACTCCAGAACCTCTGGGTCCCCAAATTTTTCATAACATTTCTGAGCAAATAAATTTAATGAGTGAGAAAATGGATAAAATTTTGCAGAAGTAAGAACAGAATTTACAACACAATTGGAGGTATTATGGAAGAAATGACTGTAATGAAGAGAGATATGGAAAAATGTATAAAAACGATAAGATTAAAATTAAGGTTCAAAAATTTGAAGAAGATTTTCAAGATTGTCAAGATACAGTTAATAAGATAGCAGATTCTTTCATGGAGGTTCAGGAAAAAAGACTTGTTGCAAAAAGTTGATATGTTGGAAAAAATGTCAAAATTGTTAGGACTTCCTCAAGATTTTGAGGGTACTAATCCAGAAGATTTTTTTCAAAACTGGTTACCTGAAATTCTGGCATCTGAAAATTTTATGAATGGACTGGAACTTGATAGAGCACATAGAGGTCTTAGAAAGAAACCGTATCCAGGACAACTGCCAGGCTCCATTTTGATTAAGTGTTTACATTACTAAGATAGAGAGATGATATTGAGATTGGCAGTTCAAAAAGCAAGGGAACAGCAAGGTCCGTTAATAATTTGTAATAATATGCTTTTATGCACACCAAAGTAATACCATTGTTGAAAAGAGTTTAATCCAGCAAAATCATTTTTATGGAAGAAAAGACATAGATTTGCCTTTTGATATCAAGTTTTTATGGAGAATACCAAGCACAATTTTTTGCTAATGAATCAGAAGCTTTGGAAGTTGCTAATTCATTACCTAATAATAAGCAAAATGGAAGCCAGTGTTATTCATCTCAGTAAATGGAAAAGAACCAAGATACATTGAGAGAAGAATCTTCAAGCCAGAAGCTGAGTGAAATTGAAGTTGAAATTGATGATGATCAAGTCAATAGAGGTCTTGAAGAAGTTTATCATACTTGATTGACTGATATTCTTTTTGATATTCTCTCTAGGGGAGGAGGACTCTTTTTTTCTGCCTTCTCCTTCCAGGGCCACATGCCACTAGTGGTGACAGCCACTTCTTGTGACAAAGGGGTTTAGTGCCGATCTATTTATTTATTTGTTTATTATTGCACAACCTGTTGTATGAGATGACTTGCCTGGATAGCACACAGAACAAAGCTTTTTACTCAATTTTGGTACATATTTCAACAATTAAATTCAATGTTTTTCATTTACCATTTCTGGATGTATGCACAGATGTGGCTTTGCATTATTTGAAATTTTGATCCGGCAGTTTTCTTGGAACACCACTGCATTATAATGCAGAGTTGTAGAAATTACACCCAATGTTGATGAATGTTTGTCCATGTCAGGACAGCCTGCAGCTTGGAGGGGAAGCTTCAGGTGGTGTCATTCCTGTGCACCTGATGCCCTTGTCAATTTTGGTAAATGTCATGGATTTGGGTGGTGCAGTTGGTGCAGTGTATATGTTTTATAGTCTTGTGCCAGTGGTGGAGAGGGTGAATGTCTAGAGGGATGGATTGGGGTCAAGTCAAATGCATTGCTTCATGCCACGTGTTGTCAGGTTTCTTGAAGCTATACTCTTTTGGGCAAGTGGAGAGTGTCCTATCACTGATACTATAAAGACTTTAAACCAGCCTTATGGTATCAGGAGATGACTCACTTAATCTTTGACCTGTTCAAGCATCTATAATACTTGTGTCTGGTCGAGATGAGTTTCGTTAAATAGCAGAGGACTCAGCAATGTTAATGCCACTGAATATCCATGATTGATGGTTGGGCTCTCTCTTGTTGGAGATAGTCATTTTCTGGCACTTTTATCCTGCATGTATTACTTGCCATTTATCAGCCCTGGCCCGAATGCTTGCTAAGGTCTTCTTTAACACAGATGTGTAATACTTTATTTGCTGAAGAGCTGAGAATTGAACATCATGCAATCATTAGTGGGCATCCCCACTTCTGACCTCGTGGTGGAAGGAAGGTTATTGATGAAGCAGCTGAAGATGGTTGGGCCTGAATTATTGCTTGGAGGAACTCCAGCATTAATCTCCTGGATTGAAATTATTTATCTCTGACCTCTCAGTTATTTTGCTTTGTGTCTCTAACTACTGGAGTGCAGCCCATTGATTTTACTTTTACCAGGGCTCTCTGATGGCCATCCTACCAACAGGCCAAGAGCAGTCACGTCAGCTCTGGAATTCAGCTCCTCAGTTTAAAGTTTAGCCCACATCAAATAAGTAGACAACAAATATACTGCCTCAACCTCAAAAATACCAAGAAATTCAGTTAAAGCGCCACTGAACCTTAGCAACAACATAGAGAATAGCTTATTAGAAGTGAAATTGACCTTTAGAGTACCAACATTCCTTTTCTTATTTCTAAAATTAAGTCAGCTCCTATTTAAGGAGGTGTTGGAATGGGGTTGGGGGAATCAGTTTGAAGGGGTTTGTGATCTCCTATTGTTGGTCATTATACATCTGGCACATTTATTTGGAAGATGTTAAGTATAGTTTCAATTGTGAACTTGAGGCTAGGCCACCAAGAAGTCAATTTGTTCCAATTACTGCCACCAATACCTTGCAAAATGGTTAATCATTTAGAGGAGAATCCAACCATGGAATTTATAATGGGAAAATAAGAAATAACCATGACTTTAAAATGGAGACTAAATTGCTTTTGCTTTCAATGCTTTGATTGCCCCTGACCTTTAATCTCACTTTATCTGTGGACTAAATTTATTGTTGATTGCTTCTGTGCTGCACCATAGGAGAGAGGGGAAATAAAATGGATCAGCTTTGAAAAGGTACAGATGCAGGAGAGAGAGTAGGCTACCTATTTTACCCTTCCATGTCACCATTGCCTGATCTTCAGCTCAACACCATCCACCTGCCTTGACTTGGCCTTGCTCAAAAATCAGGGTTAACAAAAATCCTTTTATAAAAATAATGAGGGGCACAGATAGGGTGGACAGCCAGAACCTTTTACACAGGGTAAAAAATAGCAAATACTATAAATCATGGATTTAAAGTAAAGGTTGTGGGTTTGGGGTGGGGTGGGGTGGGGTGGGGGGTGGAAGGAAGAGAATTTAAAAGAATGAGAAAGGATCTCATGGAGACATTTCTAATGCTGAAAGGATTGAATAGAGTTGATGTGAATAAGATGTTTCCCTTGGTGGGTGGATCTAGCATAGGAGGGCACAGTCTTAGAATTAAAAGGTGCCCATTTAAAACAGAGATGAAGAGGAATTCCTTTAGCTAGAGGATTGTAGATTTGCAGAATCTGTTGCCGCATACAGCTGTGGAGGCCCAATAAGTGGAGGAGTTTAAGGAGGCTGATAAAAAGGCTGGAAGTTGGAGCTAGATGTGAGAATGGTTTAACTCAGGGTGGAGTTGCAGAGCAGACTCGATGGGCCGAATGGCTTACTTCTGATCCTTTATCTTGTGAAATGAGATATGCACAGCAAGATTTTAAATAGAGAACGGTAGGTGCTTGGAATGGGCTGAGAGATATAGTGGTGGAAGCAGACATTTAAGAAGTGTTTAAGACAGTTCTGCAAAGACACAGAAATATGCAGGGAGAGATTTGGATCATTTGCAGGAAGATAGCATTTAATTTGGCATTGGATTTGGTGTCAAAACTGGGCAGAAGAGCCTGTGTCTCTGCCATACTGTTCTATGGAATACAATACTCCCCTCTCCCTGCATGTCCTCTTTGTAGTTACAGTCCATACATTGAACGCTTTATTTGGCACTCCTGCTACCTTGGCTTAAAGCAGTATTGATATTTCCGAAATTGGACTTTGATTAAAGACTGTCAATTTTAAGACTTTTCTGTGCTCTGCTAAAACCTTTTGAAGTTTTTGGTTTAAAACATCCTACTAGATCACTTCATTTCTATTGCTGAAAGAGATCAAAAATGGTATTGAAAAAAACCCAGAGGAGAACGAGAATATATCCCAACCTTACCTGGAGGTGTAAGTCTAGAAATCCTTGGTTTGTGAGATAGACTTGAAAAGCATTAAATATCCAATTTTCAACATGGAACCCATCAAAACCACTGATG
Source organism: Narcine bancroftii (assembly GCF_036971445.1). NCBI lineage: Eukaryota > Metazoa > Chordata > Chondrichthyes > Torpediniformes > Narcinidae > Narcine > Narcine bancroftii. Next base: position 248,325,505 of record NC_091472.1, on the reverse strand, counting down.
CATGTATTACAGGAAGAGAGCTTGAGTTGATTCCTATCTCTCTGGTGGTGAGCTGATAGAAATCCTGGTGTACGATGAAAATAGCTGGCTCAGGCTAAACAATCTAATAGCCCCGAGAGTGGTATGGGAATATTAAGTGTGAGGATGGCCACATTTAACCATGTGGCTATTGGATAACATCAATTATATCTGCTCTAATATGAGCATGTACATTTTCTGTGACAGCTTCTACGACATCAGATCTGTCACTCAGCATACAAAAAAATGGTGGCGCTGTTGCAATGTAGTGCAGTTACTGGTGCAGACCTGCAGAGAGTGATGAGAGGAGACACAGCACTCCTCTGCAGGCTTCTACCACCCAGTCTAACTACAGACAGCTCCATTCAGGATTTAAATGGTTTGTTAAAAGAGCTTTAAAATTCTGCGACCGCCGGACCTGGCCCAAGATGACGGCATCTGTGCTGCCAGTGGCCTTCAAAGGGTTGCAAACTCTGGGAATCCAAAGAAGACTGGCGCAGATCATCAGAAAATGGGGGGGGGGGGGGGTCCACCGAGAAAGAGAAGCAGAGAAGATGACCCATGGGATGGTGACCATAGCGGCGGACCAGTGAGGTGGTTTGCAGCTGGAGAACACACAGGCAGCATGCTGTTGGCGAGTTGAGGTGAGGAACCCATGCAGGCTGATGGTGACTTTGGTCAAAGGACTGGCACTAGGCTGTGGACTGCTGGAGACTGGCGGAAGGGAGAACCAGGTATCGATATCGGAAGGCAAGAGGGGGCCAAAGGTACTGAAGAGTTCAGAACTGGAGCTCAGGTTGCCAATGGTTTGGATGAGAGTCTGTGTGGCTGTAGAAGCTGTGGGAGATCTGGAGGTGAATCCATTGATAGTCAATGACTCTGGGGGGATTCCCTTAGACTTGTCTTTCTTTAACTGTAAGAAGTGCCAGGCTACTTCTGCTGATGGCGAATCTGTCTGCCTTACGGCAGGCTAAAGCAAATGTATGTAGCATTACATGTGTTTTATTACAGGAATCTTTTCTCCAGGTGAATGAGGCCACAGTTGCATCAGTTCTCCATCTGTTCTCTGTTGCTATTTCTGGCTTGTGCTGTCCAGAGATGAAGTGAAAAACTGTAGGTGAACGTCATTAAAGAGTTAAACATTCCAGTTCACCTTGGAGGTTCACCTACAGCTTTTCACTTCATCTCTGTACACATGACATTGAAAAATTTAATTCAATGTACAAAATGTTGAAGGGTGAAGGGTGAAGCAGGCCCCTGAATGCTCAGAACAGCCTCTAATTAATAGAGCTTGCAGTTAGCTTAACAATGACGGCATGAGGCACTGAGTAATGACTGTGGAGGGAGATGGCATTTGAAGGGGCATTCCCAGACTCAGTGTTGATGTGAGTTCATTGAACTTTGTCCTTGCATGTAGGTTGTTTTTGCTCAAGTCTTAGCACTGACCTTCTCAGTTGGGGTATGACAAATGGTGCGGATGCTGGGCTGTTCTGTGTAGTTAATCGAGCCTTGTAATTCTACTGTTTATTTTGGGCCACACCCTAGTCATTTTTCCATTAGGTTTGGCTCCCATTGTTCCAAATATTTCAAGTTGAGTTTATTGTCCTTTGTACATATACAAACCAAATCATTTTTTCGAATGATTTATTCAGTAACAGGGTACTGTTCATCAATCTCACAGCTTGTACGAAGAAGGTATTTTGTAGCCTGGGAGTCCTGATTTTCATACTTTTATAGCACTTCCTTGATGGTAGTGGGTCAAAGATACTGTTTGCTGGACGGAAAGAGTCTTCTTTAATTCTTTGAGCCCTACTTAAGCAACTCTCCCAGTAAATGTCAATAGAGGAAAGGGAATCCCCAGTGATCTTCTTGGATATTTTGATCTTCTCATCTGATGCTTTGTAGCTACCATACTACACAATGGTGTAACCATAGACAGCACACTCTCAATTGTGCTCTTGTAATATGTTGTCAAGATAGGGGCTGGTAGCCACTGCTGCACCTTCCTGAATAATGAAGAGGTTTTATTGGTCCACGATGCACACCAAGGAACTTTGTGCTCTCCATGACGGAACCACTGATATGTAAAGGAAACTGGTTGACTTTGTCCTTCTGAAGTCCACAATCATCTCCTTTGTCTTCTCCTTGTTGCTCCTACACCATTTAAAAAAAATTCTTTTACTGATGTGTAATAATGAAGATTACCCAAAATTCCATTCTTCCTGCAACCTCCTCTCTGTAAGCCGACTCATTGTTGCCAATGAGGCAGCTACCGTTGTACCATCAGTAAATGATGAATCTATTAGAACACGAGTCAGCAGTATGAACAGTGGTGGGTCGAGCACATGACCCTGAGGTGCGCAAGTGTTCAGCGTGATGGGACGAGGTTTTGCTGCCAACCGAGATAGACTATAGTCTTTCAATCAATGTCTAAAATCAGGTGCAGAGAGGGGTGCTGAGTCCCAGCGAGGATAGTTTATCCATCAGCCTCTGAGGCATCATTTTAAAAAATTTTTTTTTCACACTATTAACCATATTAACCAAAATACACACAAACATTTCCCTCTTGAATATACACAGTGTCATTTTCTCCTCTTTCCCCCCCTACCTTCCCTCCCTCCTTCCCACCCCCCTCCCTACCTACTAAACATTCAACATATACAATACAATAAAGCCATTAAACAATGTCATCACACAATGAAAATAAACAAGAAAATTGTGTCATCTACTTTTACACACTGGGTCAGTTCATTTCGTCTTCTTCTCATTCTGTCCTTTTAGCGGGTGGAGGTCCGCAGTAGGCCCTCTCTGCTGCGTTCCATGTACGGTTCCCAAATTTGTTCGAATACTGTGACATTATTTCTTAAATTATATGTCATTTTTTTTCCAGTGGAATACATTTATTCATTTCTATGTACCATCGCTGTACTCTTAGGCTCTCTTCTGATTTCCAGGTTGACATAATACATTTTTTTGCTACAGCTAAGGCTATCATAATAAATCTTTTTTGTGCTTCATCCAAATTGAGGCCTAGTTCTTTACTTCTTATATTACTTGGAAGAAATATCTCTGGATTTTTTGGTATGTTGCTTTTTGTGATTTTATTTAATACCTGATTTAGATCTTCCCAAAACTTTTCCACTTTCTCACATGCCCAAATTGCATGTACTGTTGTTCCCGTTTCCTTCTTACAGTTAAAATCTATCTGATACTGTTGGGTCCCATTTATTTAGCTTTTGGGGCGTGGTATATAGCCTGTGTAACCAATTATATTGTATCATGCGTAACCTCATGTTTATTGTATTTCTCATAGTTCCGGAGCATAGCTTTTTCCATTTTTCATTTTTTATCTCTATGTTTAGATCTTGTTCCCATTTTTGTTTGGGTTTACAGCTTGTTTCCTCATTCTCTTTCTCTTGCAGTTTGATGTACATGTTTGTTATAATGTCTTTTAATTATCATTGTGTCTGTAATCACATTTTCAAAGCTGCTTCCTTCTGGTAATCTCAGTTGGTGGTATGTAAACATTGTACCGTGAGTTATACCATATTTGTACTTCATTTGTTCAATAGATAATAAATTATTTCCCAAAAAACAATTTTCTATTTTTTCGATCCCTTTTCTCTCCCAGGAGGGAAAGAAAAAGAACTAGCAATAAGGGAATATGAGGCATCATTCTTGAACTGGGTCAGGAATGAGTGGAGGGTTAAATGTGGTATGACGTGCAAAGGTAATTTTTTTTTCAATGACTTCTGGACTTTTCTAAACTTTTGAAACATGGTATCAACAATGTTTACAACTTATTTTTTATTCATAATAAGATAAGGGTTCTTGCTATTTTTTTGTTATACATGACAAACAAATATTGCAATACATGCTTTGGAGAAACTCAGCAGGTCAGGAAGCATCCATAGGAAGTAAAGGGTAGCTAATGTTTCGGTGCTGGGCCCATCATCAGGGATAAGCAAAAACAGGCTGATGTGCCTTCAGGTTGTTTGATTTTTGCAAAGTCAGCATTTCTTGTCTTTGAGAAAGAGGTGAACTGCTTGTGCTGTCTGGGAGGGATTTTGATCCAGAGAAGTTTAAGGAGGAATGATATATTTCTGTGTCTGAATGGTATGCAACTTGGAAGGGGACAAGTGAGTGGCATGCTCTCATATTCCTGAAGACCTTTTTCCCTCTTGATGGTAGATGTCATGGTTTTGAGAGGTGCTGCCAGATCAGGCAAGGTGAATAAGTACAGCACATTTTGTGAAACGTATGCACTGCAGCTGTGATGCACTGATGTTAGAGAAAATAAAACATCTCGGGGGTTGACTAAGGTGCCAATCAACTGGGCTGCTTTGGGAGTTGTTGATGTATCCATCCAGGCAAGTCCTGACCTTTAAAAGGCCATGGAAAGACTTTGGGGTGTCAGGTGTCATTGCAGAATACGCAGATCCTTTCTTGCAATCATGATGTTCATGTGGCTTCTTTAAATGAATTTCTGGTTCGTGATGATCCCAGGAAATTGATGGCAATGGGCAATTGGAAATAAAATTTAATTGTAAATTAGACGAACAACACAATTACAGGCCATGAGTCTGTACTGCCCAAATACACTAAATAATCTACAACCTCATACGTTTCTGGAACCCACACAGACACTGGGAGAATGTTCAAACTCCTACAGACAGCACTGAATTCAAACCAATGTTGCTGCTGCATTTCACTAACCACTACTCACCGTACTGATCTTGTCAAGGGGTTGTCATTCATTTCAGTTTTATTCCGGAGATACAACAAAGTAAAAGGCCCTTCTGGTTCACAAGCCCACACTGCCCAAATACACCCAAACCTACCAACCCTGTACACAGTTGCAACAAGGGAGGAAGCAGGAGCACCCACGGGAAACCCATGCTGTTATGGGAAGAGCGATGGATTTGAACCTAGGTCATTGGTACCAGTTAGGTCTCTTGTTGGGGATGGTCATTGTGTGCATTTTTGAAGCTAAGATATAACTCACCAATTTTTGACCCATCTAAATGATGAGGCTTCATTTTATTTAGGCATAGTGTGAATGAAGAACCCAAGTCACTGAAGATCAAAAGCAGATAGGTGCAAAAGGCTCTATTCGACAAGCAGGCATTTGCTTATTGATGTTCTTGGCTGAATCCCAAACTCAAAATACATGAAGATCTTTTATACTCTTAAGAATAGCATGTGAGAAGATACATTTTCCAGACCTATGGCTTCTTACAATTACAAACAGCTTTACATATTCAAAAATATTGTAGCCTTGGAAACCACTTAACAAATGCAATTAACACATCCATTATCCTGCATCTGGTTAATACCTTCAGTAAATAGTAAGATTTGTTTAAATTAATAATGGTTCTTCTTTGAACTGATCAACTTATTAATGAACTCATTATACCAAGTAACTCCTACAAGTGAACTGGTTCATTTGCTGAGAAGTCTGATGAAATTCAATATTGTGCAATTGAGGCAACTGTGAAGGAGGCACATCAATGCTTTAACTTTCCATCTTTGAAGAGATTTGGCATTTGTCGAATGTTCAAAGTTCAAATTTATTGTCAAGAGGACAAACATGACATCACATACAACCCTGAGATCCTTTTTCCTGTGGGGCAGCCAGAATTTCTACCTATCGAAATTGTAAACTGTATTCAAGAAAAATATAGATACACAAGAGTCATGTAAAGAAGGAAATAAATGTAATACAAAAAAAGTAAGCAAAAATAGAAAAAAAACAGTAATAATGTGTGAAGTAAGAATCTTTAAATGAATCTCTGAGTCTGTTGAGTCTGATAGTGGAGGGGTAGTAACTCTTCCTGAACCCAATGGTATGAATCACCTATATGTTTTTCCTGATGATAGCATGTCCTAGGAGGTGTGGATCCTTGATGATTGCTGCTGCTCTCTGATGGCAGCTTTCCATGATAAGATCACAGATTTACTTAATTCTAAGGGGGTGAGCCATCTATCTATTGATCTATTTAATTGATTAATTAATTAATTTTACTGGGTTGGTTTTAAAAATTGGGTGGGGCCCTAGTGAGGAGCCTTCAGCCAGGTGAGTCTGGCGACTGCTGGCAATTGATTATTGTGGGAAGGATTAATTGGGTAATTCAGAAAATTAGCAGGAACCAATGAAAAGGAGGGCTGGCTACAGGAGCAGCCCAGTGAGTGAGTAGCCTAGTGAAGGAATGGGACTTCAAGACTTTGGCTCAAAGAGGCTTCAGAAAGCTGAGGAAGAGTTCCCTATGAGGTAAGGTTTGGAAAGTATGTTTTGAGTTTATCTTTAATTATTCTAATTTAAATTGAAGAGAAGGTGATGGAGACAGTTGAGTGCTCTGATTGCAGAATGTGGGAGGTCAGGGACTGCAGATATTTCTGATGACTACCCCTGTAAAAGGTGAATCCAGTTGGAGATTATGGAAGACTGGGTTAGGGAGCTGAAGTTGCAGCTGGATGAACTGTGGATCAAAAGGGAGGCAGAGGGAATGATAAATGGGAATTATAGGGAGGCAGTCACCCCCAATGGTCAGGAATTAGGGAAAGGGGACTGTTCCCCTTAATAACAAGTATGCTGCCTTGGAAACTGTCTCTTCCCCCCCCCCCCCCCCCCCCAACCATCTACAGGGGACAAATCATGGAGGTTAGGTCACTGGCACAGGGGCTGGACCCTTGGCTCAGAAGGGAAGGGGAGAAAAGAGTAGGGCTCCTGTAGTTGGGGACTTGCTGGTTAAGGGAGCAGATATGAGGTTTGCTGGACAAGATCTGGGATCCTGGTTGGTATGTGGCCTCCCAGGTGCCAGTGTCAGGAATGAGTGTGATCAAGCCCACAGCATTCTGGAGGTGGAGGGTGAGCAGCCAGAAATTTTGATCCACATGGGAATCAATGACATAATTAGAAGTGGGGATGAGGTCCTGAAGAAGGATTATATAGAGTTAGGAAAGATGTTGGAAAGCAGGGCCTCAAGGGTGGCAATCTCAGGATTGCTACCTGTGCCATGCACTAGTGAGGGTAGAAATAGGAAGTTGTGGAGGTTGAATGTGTGGCTCAGGAGCTGGGGCAGGGGTTTAGATTTCTGGACCATTGGGACCTCTTCTGGGGAAAGTCTGACCTGTACAAAAAGGACAGGCTGCATTTGAACTGGAGGGAGACCAATAGCATGGTAGCCAGGTTTGCTTGAGCTGTTGGAAAGGGTTTAAACTAGTTTGGCAGAGGGATGGGAATCAAAATGAGAGTACAGAGATTTGGGAGGATGAACACCTAGGTTGGAAGGAATGGAGGAAACCGAGAATAAAATAAATGAAGGCGGGAAGAAGGTAAAGGTAGATGGTAACAAAAGGAGTGTATGTAGAGGACAGTCTCAAATGCATATATTTTAATTCAAGAAGCATTGTAAATAAGGAGGATGAGCTTAGGGCATGGATGGCCACAAGGAAATATGATATTGTGGCCATCAGTGAAACTTGATTGCAGGAAGGGCATGTTTGGCAGTTAAATATTCCAGGATTCTGTTTTGGGCATGATAGAATGGGGGGGGGGGGGCAGGGGGGAGAGAGGAGATAAAAGGTAGAGGAGTTGCATTTTTTATTAGAGATAACATTATAGCAGTGCTGTGGCAGGATGGTTTGGTGAGATTGTCCAGCGAGGCTATTTGGATAGAATTGAGCAATGGCAGAGGCATGAAAACGTTAATGGGAGTGTATTATAGACCACTAAATGGGCTGAGGGAATTAGAGGAGCCAACTTGTAAGAAGATTGTGTACACGTGTAATAACCACAAGGTGGTAGTTGTGGAAGTTTCAACTTTCGGAACAGTAACTGGGATGCTCATACAGTAAGGCTGGATGGGGAGAATTTAAGTGTGTTCAGGAAAGTTTTCTTCTTCAATACATAGAAGAACATACTCTGGGTGGGAGTGGGGGGGGGGGGGGTGTCAGTACTGTATTTCCTATTAGAGAACAAGGTACATCAGGTGCAGAGGTTTGTGTTGTGGAACACTTTGGGGGTAGTGATCACAATACTATTAGTTTTAGGCTAGTAATGGAAAAGAATAGAGGTGGGCCAAAGGTTGATCTTCTTGATTGGAAGAAAACCAATTTCAAGCGGATGAGAAAAGATTTGCAGGGTATGGATTGGGATAAGATATTTTCAGGGAAGGGTGTAGCAGATAAATGGAGGATATTCAAAGAAGTTCAGATGGCAGAGTTGGTATGTCCCATGAGGATAAAAGGAAAGGTTAGAAATGTAGGGAGCCTTGATTTTCAAAAGATATTGGGAATTTGGAGAAAGAGGGATATGTACAACAGCAAGGAATGGATGAACTGCTTGAGGAATATAAGGAGTGTATATTTAAACAAAAATCTTAAGAAATTTGAAAGGCTAAAAGGAGATATGAAGCTGCTTTGGCAGGAAATGAAAAAATAAATCCAAAGGGTTTCTAAAGGTACATGAAAAGTAAAAGAATAGTGAAGGATAAAATTGGGCCCCTTGAAGATGAGGAGGATAGGCTCCATGAGAATCCAGAGGAGATGGGAGAAATTTTAATTTTTTTTTCTTCAGTATTTGCTAAGGAAAAGAATATTGAGCCAGATGAAGTGAAAAAATATGGTAGGGAACTCGTGGATAATAAGAATTAGGAGGTAGTGTTGGATATATTGAAAAAGATCAAGGTGGGTAAATCTCCAGGTCCTGACAAAATATTCCCTTGGATCCTGAGGGAGATCAGTGAACAAATAGTGGGGACATTGACAGAAATATTTAAATGTCACTGGCCATGGGTGAAGTGCCAGAGGACCGGAGGGTGGCTCATGTTCTGCTGTTCAAAAAAGGATCCAAAATTAAACCTGGTAATTATAGGTCTGTAAGTCTGACATTGATGGTGGGTAAATTAATGGAAAATATCCTTGGAGATGGTATATACGACTACAGGGATTGATTTGGAGTAGTCAGCATGGTTTTATATGTGGTAGATCATGTCTAACAAATCTTGTAGAATTTTTTGAAGAGGTTACTAAAAAGGTTGAGTGGAAGGTGGTGGATATTGTCTATTTGGATTTTAGTAAGGCCTTTGATAAGGTTCCCCATAAGAGGTTAGTAAGGAAGGTGGAAGCATTCTGTATTAATTAAGTAGTGAAATGGATTCAACATTGGTTGGATGGGAGATGCCAGAGAGTACTGGTGGCAAAATGTTTGTCAAATTGGAGGCTGGCATTGAGGGAAGTGCCTTAGGGATCAATATTGGATCCACTGCTATTTGTCATTTATTATTGGATTAGTAAATTTGCAGATGGTACAAAGGTTAGTGGTGTTGTGAACAGTGAGGAAGATTATCAAAGCTTATGGGGTGATGTAGGACAGTTAGAAGAGTGGGCTAAAAGATGGCAGGTAGATTTTAATACTGATAAATGTGAGGTGCTACATTTTGGTAGGACTAATCAAAATACGACATACATGCTAAATGGTAGACAATGAGGAGTGGAACAAAGGGATTTAGGAGTCATGGTACATAATTCACTGAAAGTTGAATCACATGTGGCTAGGGTGGCAAAGAAGGCATTTAGTATGTTGGCATAGAATGTTGAAATTATATAAGGCACTGGTGAGGCCAAATTTGGAATACCGTGTGCAGTTTTGGTTGCTGAATTACAGGAAGGATAGAGTGCAGAGGAGGTTTACGAGAATGTTCCTGGGGTTTCCGGGTTTGAGTTGCAAGGAAAGGTTGAGCAGGGTGGGACTTTATTCCCTGGAGAGTAGAAGGTTGAGGGGTGATTTGATAGAAGTATTCAAAATTATAAGGGGGGCAGATAGAGACAATGTGGTTGGAGGAAATTCAAACGAGAGTATGGATTGAGAGTAAAAGGGGGAAAAAGTTTAAGTGAAACTTGAGGGGAAATTTCTTCATGCAGAGGGTGGTGGGAGTATGGAATGAACTTCCGGCAGTGGTGGTAGAAGTGAGATCAATGTTGATATTCAAGGAAAGGTATGTGAACAGGAGAATTGTGGAGAGTTATGGGTCGAATGCAGGTCAGTGGGATTAGGTGGGAGAAGATGTTCGTCATGAACTAGTAGGGCTAAACTGGCCTGTTTCTCTGCTATAAATGGTTATATACGGTGATGTTCTGGTCTGTATTCACTATCTTTTGCAGGGTTTCTGTTCAGAGGTATTTGTGCCCCCTTGGCCATGATGTAGGCAGTTAAAACAGTATGATATATCTGGAGAAGCTTGCCAAGGTTGAAACATCATACTGAACCTCTGCAAATTCCTGAGGAAATAGAGGCACTGATAAGCCTTCCTGACAATGATAGCAACTCCCAGGAATTTAAATTTTCTCACCCTCTTCACTTTTGATCCCTTGATGATCACTGGATTGAACACCTCTGGTTTTCACTTCTGAAATCAGCGATCAGCTCCTTTGTTTTGGTGACATTGAGTGAGAGGTTGTTGTTAGTACAGCATTTAGCCAAGTTTTCAATCTCCCTCCTGCATGCTGACTTGTCACCCCATTTTATACAACCCACTACTGTGGTTCATCTGCAAATTTGTAAATGGTGTCATTGTTATACTGCATAAGTCAAGCAGGGAGCTAAGTGTGCAGCCCTCAGAACTCTGGCGCTCATGGAGATTGTGGAGATGTGCTTATCAATCTGCACTGATTGTGTTCTTTTTAAAATTTATTTATTTTTTTCACACTATGAACCACATTGACCAAAATACACAAACATTTCCCTGTTGAATATACAATGTCATTTTCTCCCCTTTCCCCCCTCCCTCCTTCCCACCCCCTTCTCCACCCACTCAACATTCAACATGTATGATACATTAAACCCATTAAACAATGTCATCACACAATGAAAATAAACAAGAAAATTGTGTCATCTACTTTTACACACTGGGTCAGTTCATTTCGTCTTCTCATTCTGTCATTTTAGGGGGTGAAGGTTCACGGTAGGACTTCTCTGTTGTGTTCCATGTACGGTTCGCAAATTTGTTTGAATATTGTGAAGTTATTTCTTAAATTGTATGTTATTTTTTTCCAATGGAATACATTTATTCATTTCTATGTACCATTGCTGTATTCTCAGGCTATCTTCTGATTTCCAGGTTGACATAATACATTTTTTGCTACAGCTAAGGCTATCATAATAAATCTTTTTTGTGTTCCATCCAAATGGAGGCCAAGTTCTTATCTTTCTTAGAAGAAAGATCTCTGGATTTTTTGGTATGTTGCTTTTAGTGATTTTATTTAATACCTGATTTAGATTTTCCCAAAACTTTTCCACTTTCTCACATGCCCAAATTGCATGTACTGTTGTTCCCGTTTCCTTCTTACAGTGAAAACATCTGTCTGATACTGTTGGGTCCCATTTATTTAACTTTTTGGGGCGTGGTATATAGCCTGTGTAACCAAGTATATTGTATCAGGCGTAACCTCGCGTTTATTGTAGTTCTCATAGCTCCAGAGCATAGCTTTTCCCATGTTTAATTCTTTATCTATGTTTAGATCTTGTTCCCACTTTTGTTTGGGTTTACAACTTCTATTTGCAGATGACATCATAATATATTTAACAGAACCAGAATTATCAATAAAAAAATTACATAAGAAATTGAAGGAATATGGAGAAGTATCGGGGTACAAGATCAACGCAACTAAAAGTGAAGCAATGCCAAAGAATAATGCGGATTTCACAAAGTTTAAGAAAGAATCACCATTTAAATGGCAAACACAAGCAATCCAATACCTAGGTATTCAACTAGATAATAATCTAGGCCATCTATACAAATTAAATTATCAGCCATTAATGAAGAAATTACAAGATGACTTAGAACATTGGAAAGATTTACCACCAACACTGATAGAAAGGGTAAATTGCATTAAAATGAATATCTTCCCAAGGATACAATATCTATTTCAATAGTTACCAATTCACCTAATGGAGAAATTCTTCAAGGAGCTAAAGAAAATAATAAGGAAATTCTGATGGAAATGGGGGAAACAGAGGATAGCGCTAGATAAATTAACAGAATGGTCAAACAAGGGGGCTTACAGCTACCAAACTTTAAGAATTCTTATAGAGCAGCACAATTAAGATACCTATCAGATTTTTATCAAACAAGGGAAAAACCAGATTAGAGTTAGATAAAATAGAGGAGAAAGTACCTAAACATATACTACATAAGTGGGATTAAAAAGCTGGTGCAACACAGGAATTCACCAGTACTGCACCATCTACTCAACACTTGGAAGAAGATTCACATAGAAAGGAAAAAACAAATGATCAACTACCAAAATTAATATTGACGCGAAATCAACTAATCCCTTTCACAATAGATAACCTTTAGAGAATGGGAGAGAAAAGGGATCAAAAGAATAGAAAATTGTTTTTCAGGAAATAAATTACCTTTTGAACAAATGAAGTACAAATATGGTATAACTCACGGTACAATGTTTGCATACCACCAACTGAAAACCTACTTGAAGGACAAATTGGGAAGCAGGCTGAGGTTACCAGAAGGAAGCAGTTTTGAATATGTGATTGGAGACACAATGATAATTAAAAGATTTATAACAAACATGTACATCAAACCGCAAGAGAAAGACACTGATTGTGTCCTTGATGTGATGAAATCCAGGATTCCTTGCATGGTGGGGTATTAAGACCCAGGTATTGGAGTTTGCTGATCAGTTTTGAGGTATGATGGTATTGAATTCCAAACTGTAGTCTTTATCTTTGCTGTCCAGGTGTTCCAGTGTTTTGTGTGCATAGATGGGAGGGGTATTTAGGGCTATGGTCTGGAAGCAGGTTGATGGGTCTTGGCAAAATAATAATTCAATACAGGCTAGTGTTTTATGGTTCTGCAGGCTCTGACCATCAATGTGAGATGCTCCCTCAAGAAGGCAACCGACATCATAAAGGACCCCATCACCCTGGTGACTTTACCTCTCATCACTGCTACCTTTGGACTGAAGGTACATAAGCCTGAAAACCACCAACTTTAAGTTCAACATCAGTTCCTTTCCAACAGCTGTTGGGCTCTTAAAACTCTTCTTGTTGCTCAGGAAAGTCTTGTAAGTCTGCAGTAATAAGTCATCGCTCTCCACATCCAATGCAAAGGCCTGTATGCAACGCAACTAAGAAATCTATGCCTGAGACAAGATTCTATGGACTGTTCTGTCAGACATGACTGACTTGTTTCTATTATTGACAATTGATAATACATTTTGAGTTAAACTTAACCCATCTGTCTATGCGTCTCACAATTGCTGCTGGTGAGGAGTAACATGCCTAACACACTAATGGCATTGTGGGAAAAAAAAGTACATCAAAACCTCTATTTCCTCAGGAAAGAGTTTGCGGAGGTTTGGTTTGACACCAGAAACCCTGGCAATTTTCTAGAGTGTGCTGACCAGCTGCAGCATATTCTGATATACCCCTGAATGTAAACCTTCCAAGACACAGCTTAGGACATCACAGTCAAAACCCTCCCCACTATTGAAACATCTACAGGGAACTCTGCCATCAGAGAGCAGCAGCAATCAAGGATCCATATCACCCAGCACACACTCTGTTCTCGCTGCTGCCAACAGGAAAAAGTGTAGGTACAACAAGACTCGAACCGTCCGGTTCAGGAACAGCTGCTATCCCTCCACCATTGACTCCTCAACAGAAAATTCAATCAAACTCATTTAAGGACTTTTAATGTGCACTTTGTTTTTTTTAAAAAAAATTTCTCTTTCCCTGTCAATTTGTTTACATTCATTATCTGTTTACAGTTTTATTTGTTTACATGGGTACATTGTGTACTTATTGCATTATCAATAAGGGGTCATTCTGCTTCACCCACAGGAAAACTAATCTCAGGGTTGTATGTGATGCCGTGTATGTACTGATAATAAATCTGAATTCTGGACTCCTCTGCCACTGTTGTCTCTTCCTTCGTTTAATCTTCTCCCCATCCTGCTATTTGATTGAACTCATCGACTTTCCCACAATGACCCGACTGTTGATTCATCACCTACATTGTTCTGTCCCCCTTGTGGTACCCATGATTTCACTACTCTAATTACCTGGGACACAACAGTGATTTTTGGGGTATGTAGGCCACCCAACTGCGCTGGGTGGGTCACATCTCCAGAATGGAAGACCATCGCCTTCCCAAGATTGTGTTCTATGGTGAGCTCTCCACTGGCCACCGAGACAGAGGTGCACCAAAGAAGAGGTACAAGGACTGCTTAAAGAAATCTCTTGGTGCCTGCCACATTGACCATTGCCAGTGGGCTGATATAGCCTCCAACCGTGCATCTTGGTGCCTCACAGTTCGGTGGGCAGCAACCTCCTTTGAAGAAGACCGCAGAGCCCACCTCACTGACAAAAGACAAAGGAGGAAAAACCCAACACCCAACCCCAACCAACCAATTTTCCCTTGCAACCGTGCCTGCCTGTCCTGCATCGGACTTGTCAGTCACCAACGAGCCTGCAGCAGACGTGGACATACCCCTCCATAAATTTTCAACCACGAAGCCAAGCCCAAGAAAGAAGGCTTCAGGGGTAGTTTGGCTGGTTAGTTACATCGGCAGCCTCTATGCCTTGAGTAGTTTGCTGGCTACATGCTGATCTAGGTCTGGTGTCTTGGTTAGTCCTTGATGATAGCTGTTTGAATAGTTTTATTTGTGCCCAGTAGTTTTTGAGAAGTCGATTGATGGTTCTTGCCATGACCATTCAGGGATTCTTCGAGCCATTTTGTCCAGACAGTTGAGTGCTGATGGACTTTTAGAAGCTGTTTATCATGAAAGTTTGTTGTAGTTGGCTCAGAGGTCAACTATTCTTTGGATCATTATTGGATGTAAAATTAGGCAGGTACAAGAAGTAGGAAATGTGTTCCCTCAATCTGCCATTCTCAACAGGGGCCCAACAGCAGATGGGATATATAACTGTGTTCAAATAACACCCGCACATTTCCATCTTCATTAGGATCTAATCAGGCATAAATCAGATATTTTTCTCTTTTACATTTCAGGTCTTAAATCTATGCACGTTATATGGCAGCTATATTGAATCCAGAGCAATCACCTCTTCTAACATTGTTCTATTATGAGAGCTATTTTACCCTAGTAAATGGCGCTTTCTGCTGAGTTGGTCTTGCAGAACTGCAGATTAGGCCTATTATCATTATCCTTTCTAACCAATAATTTTTTAAAATCATTGGATTTATTTGCTGATGAATAATGATTGGTCATAGCAAGGTTAATATTTAATGAAAGTAATGTTATGTTTCTACCATAATTCCTAGAATCTATATAATTTCCCTATTTTTGGAGATTGACAGAATTGATTATTGGAAAAGTACCATGCAGAGTTTATTCTTTGTTTTACTGAGAATAAGCTCAATGCTCAATTTAGTCCTGAGCGAAGTGTATTCAAACAATTTATTATTTCTGTATTTGTCCATAAGGTAAATAATTGAACAATATAAACCCTGAACTAATGTGTTAATATGGAGACACAAATGACTGCAAAAGCTGGAATCTGGAGCTGGACAAACTCAGTGGGGTTAGGGAGCATCTATGGAGGCAAAGGGATAGTTGATCTTTCACGTCAAAACAGCATCAGGACTGAGAAAGTATGGGGGAGATTGGCAGTGTAAATAGGTGAAGGGGAGGGTTGGTGACAGGATCTGACCATAGTTAATAGTTAAGGTGGGTTTGTTTGGAAGATTGCCATGTGAGGGAGGGAAGGGTGGAAACTATAAGGATCTCACCCGACACCATTTGTGCAAATCTAATTTATTAACAGATGTGTCAGAGCAAAGTTGATGAATAAATAAAACCTGAAATATTCCACAAGTCAAATTGTGACAAAGTTCATTGAAAAATCTATTGTTATGTGTACTAAGAGGCATCAAAAAGCTTTGTTTGGATCCTATCCAAGCAACAGAACTTCTACAGCAGGTGGGGGGAATAATAACAGATAAAATAAACCAGAGTTGCAGTAGGTTCTAATAGTGCAGGGTAGAGAGAAGAGTGGAAAAAGTGGTGATGCATATTGCAGAAATATGTTAGAAACAGTTCAAGGGCATAATTTTTGTTAGTGAGTAATCCATTTAAATATGATAACAGCAGAAAATAAACTGTCCTTGAACATGGAAGGTTCATGTTTGCAAGCACATGCATCTTCTGCCTGATGGGGAAGGTTGGATCCTTTAATAGGTTAGCTGTTTTCCCTGAACTGAATAGATGGAGGGGAAGTTGGTTTGTGTGATGACCCGAGCTATGTTTACAATTTTCTTCATTTTCTTGAGGTTTTGGACAGAGCAGTTCCTGCACCAAAATGTGATGTATCCAGACAGGTTGTTTGTGGTGCATTTGTAAAGTTGATAAGAGACTTTGGGGACATGCCAGATGTCCTCCGTCTTTGATGTGCCTCCTTTAATGGAGCATCAACATGCTAGGACCAGGGTGTGTTATTGGTGATATTTGCAGCCAACAACTTGAAGCTCTTTACCCTTCTCTCCCTCAGCATTGATCCAAAATTGTTTTGTATAGTAAAATAAATCGACTTTGTATGTGCAATTTTACTTAGTCTGGATACAGGGTCCAGACCTGAAAAGTTTACTGACCTGCTGAGTATCTTCAATTCTTTGCTCAAGATTCCAGCATCTGCTGCTTTTGTTTATTCATTAATTTTTTTTCTCATATGTTCCCAGACTTGAAGTTTCTCCAGCAATTTATTCTATTTCAGATCTGCAGTACATTTTTTTTTGGCTCTACCATGACCATGATTGCAAAATAGTTTTCCATTTTAGAGCATTAAGTTCCTCCTTTAGCTGGGACCAACATCTTCAATCTCTTCGGCATTGAGCATTGGCCTTAAGCTTCCTGGACACTTCACTTTTAAACAGTAGACCGTGGCTTTCTGCTACTGATTTGAATGAAAGACGTGTGAAGATGAAGCGTAGACCATGGCTTTGTGCTCCTGACCTGCACAAGAGGTGTGCAGAGGCAAACAATGACGCTAATGATGCCATCTAAAGATCTCACTTTGAGTATCACTTGAATTTCCTTTCTTTTACTGCTGAAAACTGTTTAAATGTTGGCAGAGAATTGTTACTGCTCTGTACACATGAAGAACACATAATCATCATTTAGTTCACCCATCATAAACAAAAACATTATTATTGATCACATTTGTATTGTGTAATTAGAAAGATGGATGGAATTATAATGCAAGCCTTCATTAAACTTATTTTTAGCAGTACCTATGCAGCTAATTTTCTAAACATTACCATCTAATTTACAGACGTTGGTGTCTTAATTTCCCAATGCAGTAAATTAAACTATTATAATGCAAATGAGTGAGATGCAAACTAAAGGAAAAATGCTTTGCTATTTTGTGGTGGCACTCCGATTACAGATAAACCAGGTTATGTAAGTTAATTTTGTCACCTCCAATTTTTAGCATTTATATTTTAAACTTTAAAAAAAAAAACACATCTAGGGTGTAAATGCTCACCATCCAGAGGAAGGTTTTAGGATAACATGGTAGTTTAAGGCTTTGAGTCTGTGTCTTTTTCTTTCTTTCTTTTCTTTGGCTTGGCTTCACGGACGAAGATTTATTCTTTTATTTCAGATCTGCAGTACATTTTTTTTTGGCTCTACCATGACAATGATTGCAAAATAGTTTTCCATTTTAGAGTATTAAGTTCCTCCTTTAGCTGGGACCAACATCTTCAATCTCTTCGGCATTGCGCATTGGCCTTGAGCTTCCTGGACACTTCACTTTTAAACAGTAGACCGTGGCTTTCTGCTACTGATTTGAATGAAAGACGTGTGAAGATGAAACGTAGACCATGTCCACGTCTGCTGCAGGCTCGTTGGTGACTGACAAGTCCGATGCGGGACAGGCAGGCGCGGTTGCAAGGGAAAATTGGTTGGTTGGGGTTGGGTTTTTCCTCCTTTGTCTTTTGTCAGTGAGGTGGACTCTGCTGTCTTCTTCAAAGGAGGTTGCTGTCTGCCGAACTGTGAGGCACCAAGATGCATGGTTGGAGGCTATCAGCCCACTGGCAGTGGTTAATGTGGCAGGCACCAAGAGATTTCTTTAAGCAGTCCTTGTTCCTCTTTGGTGCACCTCTGTCTCGGTGGCCAGTGGAGAGCTCGCTATAGAACACGATCTTGGGAAGGCGATGGTCCTCCATTCTGGAGACGTGACCCACCCAGCACAGTTGGGTCTTCAGCAGCATGGATTCGATGCTTGCGAACTCTGGCAGCTCCATCAGTGTATAGGGAAATACACTATGATGCCAATCAGTATGCCCATGGTTGTGTCACACTCCCACTCATTGCCCTGCTTTACTGGGTAAAGCCAAAATAAATGCTGTGCCAAAAATAAGTCCATAAAATATTTAAAGGTGTCATGAACTGCCTACAAGTTGGTTGATGGATAATTTCTTGTTGGTGCAACTGTGCCTTTTTAGTACTTGTTTCAAGATTCAATAATTCTCAGGAAGCAGTCTTCCTGGTGCAGAAGTACTTTTGAGTTCATTCAAGAATTTATGGTAAGTTTCTCGCAGACAAAGATGGCCTGTTTAGTCTCCCTGCTGGAACTTTGTACGTCCTGAAAAATTAGCAAAGGGGACTCTAGGTGGGGGAAGGCAAATTCTCTGAAGAGAGAATAGGAGGCAGTTTCAGTAATTGTGCAGATATAATTTATCAACAAGTATATGGGAACTCAGCAAATTAAATTGAACAAATTTGCACAGATGCTAGAAATGAAGAGCCAGTGTAGCAACATCTGTGGTGAAAGGAAATGTTTTAGTTTAATGGCCTTTCATTAAAACTGGTAGGTTAAAGATTAAGTAAGGAGATGGATGCAGGGAGGAGAGAAAGGGACAAAAGGAAAGATCTTTGAGGTGGAAAGACAATGGTGCAAGAGATAATGGAGGAAGAAATCCTGGACTTAACATTGTATTTTGTATAGTTTACAATTGTACTAATTAAAGTCCCAAATTGTTTGCACTTGATATTTTGCCCCTGTTCATAATATCACCATCCAATTTGCTTGCTAATTGGCCCTAACTGTTGAAGCAAGTGTCATCAAGAACATCACCACATCTCATGCTATGCAATCTTTTGGTTTCATTGTTGCACATTGATAGGGCCCCAGTTAACCAAGTCATTAAAAATAAAGTTTATTTGAATACTCTACTTCCTGAACTGATGGTCTACAATATGTGCATGAATCCTAGTTGAATCCACAATCAGTGATTTTAATTAGCAAAGGATCAAGGAATGGCATCCTGGAATAAGTTATTTTAGTACAAGCTTGCAGCCAGGTGTAAGAGGTGCTAATGTGAAGCAGAGCTTTGTTCAGGCCCTAATTTGAATTTATTGCAACAAAGAAAAAAATGAACATTTCTGGTGGATTAAAGTACAATGCTGCTTTTGTTTGGCATGTTCCATGGAATTACAGGTGCAAGCTTCGTAATGGGTATATTTAATTGATTTTGTTCAAAGTAAAGCAAATTTAATTAATCTGCACAAAGAACTGACTAAATATTGTATGCATCAACTTCGAAATGAATAAGCATAATTGCTATACATGGGACCAGATTTTGAAAGCAAAATAGAATATGTACTTCTGTTTGGTATTATCAATCAGGAATGAGGTTCTAGAGTTTGTTATTTGACTAAATCATGAATTTATCTTTTCCTCTTGGAACAATACTATCAATATTAATTTCAGCATGGCCTTGGTTATGAGATGGAAAGCAAGATTGGAAGAGAAATAATATCTAGCAACATAGTGTGAATCAATATTTTTCACACATTAAAGTTGGAAAATGTTTTTTTTCCTTATTCTGATACCTGCTAAAATAATGGATCTAACCTGTGATTTTTAAATGAGCATTTAGATTCATTAAAAGCAAACTGCTGGAGTATCAGAGCTGGAGCCAGCTGTCTGAGAAACTGCTTCTTCCCATGGGCAGTGAGACTGCAGAATGACTGATGAAATGCTCAGACACACTCTTCGTGACTCAACTATTTATTTATTTTAATATTTGTAAAGAAGTACTGTGCATATGTATCATTTTTTTTGCAAGTGGGCTATGTCTGTATGCGTGCTGCTCCAAGGACCGGAGAATGCTGTTTTGTCTGTTTGCACTTCTACAATTGGTTGATACCAGTAAATGAACTGAACTTGAACTCGTCTGGCCAGGAAGCATCCACGGAGAGAAATGAACAATTGGTCTTTCTGGTTGAAACCATATTTTAGGACTGAGAAAAGAAAAGGTAAGCAGGCAGTATTAAAGGGAAGGGAGGGGTTAGTTGATGATTCAGTCCTGAAGCAGGCTATCAATCTGAAATATCAACCGTTTCTTTCCCCTCCGAGGATGCTGCCTGACTCATGGAGTTACTGCTGCCGCTCCTGCACCTGCAAATTCCAACCTCTTGTGCTTTTGTTCAGATTATGATTTTTCTGTGTGGGAATTGAAAGCAAACAAAATAAATTTACTAAAATCAATTAGTAATAAAGATCTTTTTAATCCTTCATGGAGTAAACATTTAAAAGGCCGATAGGTCCAGATGCAGTCTGTGCCACATTGGTACAAAAGAAAAAATATTAATTACCTGAAGGCCCTGAGTTTGATTGTAACTGTCTAGTTATAAACTGTCACCACAAAAGTGAATTGTTTCCCAAAGGATCACAGTTGTTTACATTTTCAGTTTTGTATTGTTAAAGCCAATTCAAATTCCATTGGTTATGAACATGATGAAATACAAAAAAAATTATTTTGAAATTAATTTTTAGCAGAGTGATGGGGACATTGTGCAATCTCCAGATGGATCTTGAGAGGGTGGGTGTGAAGAGCTAAATTGAAATCAAATTCTTAGCAAGAAGGGACATTGG
This sequence comes from Narcine bancroftii, assembly GCF_036971445.1. Taxonomy (NCBI): domain Eukaryota; kingdom Metazoa; phylum Chordata; class Chondrichthyes; order Torpediniformes; family Narcinidae; genus Narcine; species Narcine bancroftii. Next base: position 248,304,564 of record NC_091472.1, on the reverse strand, counting down.
ATCAGAGGAAGTAGAATCCTTATGGGTAGAATTAAGAACCTTTAAAGGTAAAAAGACCTCCATGGGAGTTTTAATCGGGCCTTGTGTGTACTTGTATTAATTTAAAAAAGGTATTTCTTTAAATGGAGAGTGATGAACCTCTGGAATTTGCTACCGTGGGCAGCTGCTGAGGCCAAGTTATTGGGTATATTTAAGGCAGTGATGATTAGGTTTCTGAATAGTCAGGGTATCTAAGATTGTGGGAAGAAGGCAGAGAAGTGGGGCTGTGGGAGAATAAAGCAGCTCATGATGGAATGCAAGAGTGAACTCGATGGGTCAAATTGCCCTCTTCTGCTCTTGTATCTTAAGATCGTGGAATAAAGGGGGCCTTTTGTGACTGGCTATGACTAGTAGTGTTCTTCAGGGATTCTTGTTGGTTCTGCTACATTTCATTTTATGTTTTAATGATTTATATGACAGAATTGATGGGTTTTGTGGCATTGTGAAGTTGGGGAACATGACCCAGTTCTCATTGAGAGCTTAGTAGTGGAGAGGGTCAAGAACTTTAAATTTTTGGGTTTCAACTTCTCCGAGGATCTGTCTTGGAGCCTCCACATTGATGCAATCACGAAGGCCCACCAGAAGCTATATTTTGTGAGGTGTCTGAGCAGATTCGTATGTCGCCAAAGACTCTTGCAAACTTCTACAGGTACCCCTTGGAGAGCATTCTGGCTGATTGCATCACTGCCTGATGTGGAGGTGCAAACTCTCAAGACCAGAATAAACTCCAGAATGAAGAATAAACCCTAGTTAACTCGGCCTGTGACATCATGGGCACCAGACTTCACTCCATCGAGGACATCTACATTAGATGGTGTATTTAAAAAAAAAAAGCCTTTTGTAATGTTTCTTTTATTACAATAAAGAAATTTGTGTTCTTTTTAAAACAGCTAGATTTATTAAGCAAATAGCATGAAGAACAGAACATGCACATGCCAGAGATCTACCCAGGTTGCAACAACATTCCCAAGAAGCAAAATTCCCCAGATGCTACACATGTCTTTGACTCCTCCTGGTGGTAACAGTCTTATCACTACATCCCCTTTTCTTGAGATTTTTAATCAAACATGACACATTAATACAGTATTTTCAATTTAAAGTTTAACACAAACATAAGTTTGTGTTGCTGACGTTCAGGTTAAGTGTGTAGTTCCTTTTCTTTTATAGGTACAGTCTGTTGGGAGATTTGCAACTTGTGTAAATCTTCTTAACATAAGTTCTTGTGTCGTCTCTGCTGGCCCACTACTGTCTAGCCTGCGTGGTGTTTCCTCTGTTTCTGTGCAGGCTGAATATTCTACATTTACTTGTTCCTGCAATATCTCTGCCATTTTCTGCAAGTTTCTTCAATTTGTCCTCTGTATTTGACCCTCCTCTGTTCTGACAGTGTAGGAACTTGGATTTAATTCTTCTAGAACAGTAGCCTTTTGTCCCAAGTGTTGAAAACTGAGATTCTGTGTCATGTTGTGTCAGTGGCCCTAAACTTCTCACTGACTTGTCATAGTTTGCCTTTTGTCTCCCTTGCAGACACTTATTTTCTGCTCAACATCTCTGTTCTTGATGTCTGCGGAGTTTGTGGTCTATAGGCACTTGCAGGTGGCCAATTGCCCCTCTTGTAAAGCCACATATTTTGGCAATATGCGGCTGTTGGGAGGCCACATGAATGTGCAGGAGGCACTTGTAAGGCGAATTTTGTAACCCTCCTCCGAGAGGGATGATCGCCACAGCACAGTGGCATCCCCATGCCATCTGAATGAAGCCATCTAAAAATGGCTGCATTCGGGATGGCAGTCAGCTGGCGAGTGCCTGACAGGTCCTCTCCCAGCTGCCCCTTCCACTGATGCAGGATGTTAGGGCAGGGGCAGCTGGCTGTGCTGTCAGCATGGGGGAGAAGGGGGCTGGAGCAGCTGATGGGGGGAGAGCGCTTGAGTCGGGTACTGGAATTGTTTTGGCCAGCCCCCGCTGGCCACTCCAGCCTTGTTTTTCCCCACCGGGGGGGGGCACACAGAGTGATTAGTGTGGGGACATTCCATGGGAGATGTCCCCACGCTGATAGCAGCCATTTTAACTTGACAGCTCAAGGGACTGGAGCCGGAGTGCACTCAGATGTGCATCTCGGTGCAGCTGTCCCTCCAGGTGGCCAGCGCTACTCCTCTTCAAAGTTCTAGATTCTCTACAAATGTAGCATGGTCCATTGACACTGTAGACAATTTGAGGAATTCCATGATCGATTTCATATATTTGATCACACAAGCAACAGACATGCTAGGAAGCAGTGCAATCTCTAGATAGTTCGATAGATAATTAATAACCGGCAAGTAATTCTTTCCACCTGTGCAGAAGAGATCAGTCCCAACTTTCTGCCATGGTTCTGCTGGTATGTCAGTTATTTTCATGGGTTCCTTTATCTGCTTTGCATGATGTTTCAAACAGGTCTCACAGGTCAAAGCCATGCATTTATCCCTGGCCAATAAACAGCAGTTCTGGCCCTCCTCTTGCATCCGAGCCAGTGCCTTCATTCGTACCATTCCTGGATGGTTGTGGTGCAGTTCTGATAACATGGTTGTTTGCCATTTGGCTGGAATAATTTTACAGGTACTCCGTAGTAAACATCCTTCTTCGACTGATGGTTCATGGCAGTGTGTGTGGTAAGGTTTTGGATCTTGTGGGCTGACTTTAGATTCAGGCCACCCATTAACGGTGAAGTGTAGGATCTTGCTTAATGTTGCCTCTTTTCAGGTTTCCTTTCTGATCATCTGGGCTGTAATGGGCAGTTATTGAAGTTTGTTCTTGGTTGATGGGTGCGGCCTCTGCTGTCCATTTAATAATTTCTTGTTCTGTCTCGGGTAGCGGCATACGTGATAAGGCATCTGCTTGGCTGTTGAGTGTTCCTGGTTTATGTTTTGTATCATAGTTATATGTAGCTAGTAACATGGCCCATCTTTGAATTCTGGCTGCAGCTAATACTGGTTGACCTTTGTTGACTGCAGGATTAAACTAAGAGGCTTGTTGTCTGTGATCAGGGTGAATTTTCTTCCATATTGGTGGAGTTTTTTTAAAAAAACAAAATTCCCAATCCTTTTTCTAGTTGGGTGTAATTGTGTTCACTTGTGGTTAGTGTTCACGAAGCATACACTTCAGGTTGCTCACCTTTTCTGTGATTTGAGATAGTACCATTCCTAGTCCCATTGGTGAAGCATCCACGGCTAGTGTAACTTCTTTACTAGGGTCGTAGTGGATCAGCACCTTTTTTGTTAACGTTAGTTTTTCCTTTAGTTGATTGACTGTTTTTAGTTTGTGTTCCAATACAGTTTGATCTTTCTTGAGTAATTGGTTCAGCGGCCTGCATAGTGTAGACATATTAGGGATATGTTTTCAGTAGTGATTAACAAGTCCTAGGAAGGACTGTAATTCCGATTTGTTGGTTGAATATAGGACCATGCGAACAGCTTCTGTTCCTGTTGGATTCATTCGCACCCCCTCATTGTCAGTTGTAAACCCAAAATGTGTTACTGAGGGATGCAAGAAGACACATTTGTCCTTTCATAATCGTATATTAACCTGTTATAGTCTGGTTAAAACCTTTTTAAGGTTTTGTAAGTATTCATTGTCATTTCGGCCCCTTGATAATGATATCATCGAGGTAACACCCAACTAAGAGTCTATGTAGTAATTTGTTCATTGTTGCTTGAAAAATCGCAGGTGCTGTTGAAATTCTGTAAGGCATGTATGTATAGGTAAATAGTCCTAGATGGATATTGATTGTCACATATTCCTTTTTGGTCCAATTCTATCTGTTGATATGCTTGTGATAAATCCAGTTTTGTGAATTTTTGCCCTCTGTCGGATACACTTTTAAGTTGTTCAGCAGAGCATCAGAGTTTATAAAGCTATGTGGTCAAGTGTCTGTTTACCCTCATCTTTATCATGGAGTCATTCAATTGCTGATGTATTGCCTGATCCAGGATGACTGATGCCAGTGCTCTGGAAACCACATTCCTCCCCATGTCGACTCTCTCCTCTTGGTCTGCGGGTAGACAAGATGGCATCAACCACGAGGTCCTGCAAGATGACTGCCCTCCGTCTTGATCTGAAGGAGGACTAGGTGGTGTCAACCATGAGGTGTGGCAAGATGGCCACCATTGCTTCCCATAATGCTTTACTTCCAGTGGCAGGTCTCACCAATGTCAAGATGCTGACATTGAGCAGCATGGAGAGGCTGGGGATGGGACTCTGGCATGGGTCAAGCATGATTTTTGGGGGAGGGGTGGAGTCGCACATGCAGTCACCCTCTTTGGGTTCCCCTTGGCTCTACAAACATTCACCCAGTGGCCTCGTTTACTGTATCCTGAGTACACGGCATCCTTCACAGGGCATTGGGTGTAGGGGTGCTGTGCCTGTCCACTGCAGTTGGCAGTGTGGCTGCAGGGGGTTGCCAGTACCCCACTGGCTTGGTCTTCTGCAAAGATGCTGCTTTTGCACACAAGGTCATCAGGTCCTAGTTGGGCCTATTCAAGCACTTTCACCAGCTCCAGAGTGCTGGCCAAGTCCTTCTTCCCCAACTCTAGCAGTCGCTGCCTCACATGCCTTGACCTTTCCTGCCATGAGGGTGTCTCAGATTTGTTGTTCCTCTCTTACCCGGGCTGTGACCACTTCGTAGTGGCATTTCCTGGTCAAGCCCCACCATTCAAGAACATAATCGTCCAGGAACTCGCCTGGGCATTGCCGACATTGAGAGTGCTGGTGTCTTGCCAGCACATCATTCTGAATGTTCACGTAGCAGGCCTTCCAGGCTTCTATGACAAACTCATAAGTTGCACAGTCTCTGATGACAGCAAACCCTTTGGGGGGCCAATTCGAGAGAGAAGTGCAGACCTCCAGAGACTAGCGGAGTTGAAGACATCTTGCATGGCCATCAGGTAGGACTGGAAGCACTCCAGTCAGTAGGCAAATTCCTCTGGGGATAGAGGGTCGACCTGGAGCACACCTGGCTTCCACAGAGCTTCTGCCCTACTTCAAAGTTAAACTATTAAAATTGCAACATGACTGATTGCACTCAGATTTATGAGGAGCATAAACTTTTTTATGTCCCAGCCTGATTAACACAAGACTAATGTTCATGATGCCAGTTACTATCTGTCTGATACAACTCAAGCAAAGCTACATTTAGACACTCTCGTGTTCAAAGATGTCAATAACAATTTGGACACAAATGTAGAAGGTATGATTACAAATGTTTTCAAATGATAAAAAATCAGTTATGTTGCTGATTAATAGCTTACAATCAATGCCCGGTAGATCCAATAGTCCTCAGGTGAATCTGAGTTAAGGGAGGAGCACCAGGGTTTGTATTGGGGTAGATGAGGGTAGAGCCAAAGGTGGAACCAGCCATCTACACAGTACTTCAGCTGTGGCCTAATCATTTGACCATAACTTCCTTGTTCTTGCATTCTATGGCCTGACCATAATAAAGGCATGTATCCTGCATCACATCTTCACCGTATCCATATTCAGGGATCCTTTTATTCGAACACCAAAATTCCTCTGTTCCATCTGCCATTGATTTGCCTATCTACCCAACTAATCAATAACATTCTGTATTTTATGATTATCCTCTACACCTGGGATGTCAAATTCACAGAGGGCCAAAATTTAAAAACTTGGACTAAGTCAAGGGCCGAACTAAATATTTATTGAAAATTTTCAACATCTGCATGTTTTCTCTTCTCTCAACATATGTAATGTTACACTTTTTCTTATTAAAATAAATGTTTAATAATAGTTTTGGATAAACTCTTTCCAGAAGAAGCATAAACAAATGAGAAATAAAATATTCAATAAATAATATTTCTCTATAGAGGATTTGTCAAATGTTGTTAGTGTGCTGTCGAATAGTAAAATCTGAGGGCTATTGAGAATGTGGGAGAATAACATGATTCCTGAAACAATCAAATGGGCATGAACTCTAGCAGGGTTATTTGCCATGTCCTTTTTCCATTGGTACAGATATCCTTTGATTTACACACTTTTCAAGTTTTATGCCTAATGAGCTTGTATCGAGGTGCAGGACCATTTTTAACCAGGAATATATTTATCACTGTGACATGAAACGACTGGAAGATCGTTTTATCCTGAGATTAAAGTTCATAATACTTACTCAGGCCTGTGTGCGGGAGGGCGAGGTTTGCGGGCGATCGGGTTGGACAACGACAGTACGGGGGCATCGGCTCTTGGTGCAGGGCGGCATGTCGGCGGATCAGCTGCCCCGTCACCGTGAGTCGCGGGTCGGCCTGCAGCAGGGAGGGGGAATGGGCAACGGTCCTGGCGAGGTCAGGCCCCCCATGAGTTTCTGCCAGACTCCCCTTGACCTGCTGAGTTTCTCCCGGACCCCCTCCCCTCTGACCTGCTGAGTTTCTCCCGGACCCCCTCCCCTCTGACCTGCTGAGTTTCTCCCGGACCCCCTCCCCTCTGACCTGCTGAGTTTCTCCCGGATCCCCCTCCCCTCTGACCTGCTGAGTTTCTCCCGGATCCCCCTCCCCTCTGACCTGCTGAGTTTCTCCCGGATCCCCCTCCCCTCTGACCTGCTGAGTTTCTCCCGGATCCCCCTCCCCTCTGACCTGCTGAGTTTCTCCCGGATCCCCCTCCCCTCTGACCTGCTGAGTTTCTCCCGGATCCCCCTCCCCTCTGACCTGCTGAGTTTCTCCCGGATCCCCCTCCCCTCTGACCTGCTGAGTTTCTCCCGGATCCCCCTCCCCTCTGACCTGCTGAGTTTCTCCCGGATCCCCCTCTGACCTGCTGAGTTTCTCCCGGATCCCCCTCTGACCTGCTGAGTTTCTCCCGGATCCCCCTCTGACCTGCTGAGTTTCTCCCGGATCCCCCTCTGACCTGCTGAGTTTCTCCCGGATCCCCCTCTGACCTGCTGAGTTTCTCCCGGATCCCCCTCTGACCTGCTGAGTTTCTCCCGGATCCCCCTCTGACCTGCTGAGTTTCTCCCGGATCCCCCTCTGACCTGCTGAGTTTCTCCCGGATCCCCCTCTGACCTGCTGAGTTTCTCCCGGATCCCCTTTTCTTTCCGTGCCGGTGTCCCAGGACCTTTCCAGGGCAGTCTCCGCGCTCAGGACCGCGCTGGGATCCTGGTCAGCGGTGGAGGAGCAGGTGAGCGCGGCTAATCCCGATCCAGCCCACGTCACTCCGAGATTGGCGGGGGGGGGGGGGTTCCACCCTACCTGCCTGACCAGCCTCGCTCTCCAATTGTACTCCGGTGGGAAGGCACAGGGCGGCCGGCGCTCCCATCGCCCGGCGGTGATCCCCAATCTTCCCTCCGGCGTCCCGACTCCATCTGCAGCTCCAAGAAACGCTGTGCCACTGTGGTTCTGGGCGCTGGGAAGCGGCTTTGGCTTCCCCTGACACCGGCCAGGCCGCGCTGCGGTGGGGGGGGTGGGCGGGGGGACACGACAGCGTGTTTATAAAACCACCCACCACTACTTTTCAAGGACCAGGATTTTTCTCTCTCTCTCTCACCCTGGGACACAGCGGTTACTGTGCATGCACTATACTGGTGTGGTGGCCAGCGGACCACCTCTAATACATTTTTGATATCTTGCAGGCCAAATATAATTATGGGCCAGAGTTTGACATGTGTGCTCTACATTATCAGCCACATAACTGATTTTTGTATCATTTGTAATCATACCTTCTACATTTGTGTCCAAATTGTCAATGACATCTTCGAATACGAGAGTGCCTAAATGTAGCTTTGCTTGAGTTGTATCAGACTGACAGTAACTGGCATCATGAACAATAGTCTTGTGTTAATCAGGCTGGGTCATAAAAAAAATTGCTTTGAATCAGTTCTTTGTTTTATTGGAACAATTCACAAACCTGAGTTCAAAGCAGATGAAAGGCACACAAACAAACTCAATGCACCACAGCAACGGGTTAAGAGAAAAATAATGCCCATTTCTTTTTCAACATCGAAGATTTGTTAAATTTATCATAATGAATTGATTACAGTTATTTAAGCAGGGGAGAAATTGGGTGCATTACAAATTTCTAAATTAATTCATGAATGCAATTGCCTTGTGATGTTTGCACCTCAAGACTACTGCAAACTGGGTTGCTGTGGTGTTGGCACAGAGAGGATATTATGTTGAAGTTGTTTAAGATATTGGTGAGGCTAAATTTGGAATATTGTGTATACCTAACCAAAGGAAGGATATCAATAAGATAGAAAGAGTGCAGAGAAGATTTACTAGGATGTTGCTGAGTTTTCAGGAGTTGTTTAAAGGAAGGTAAAACAGGTTGGGACTTTATTTTTCCTTGGAGCAAAGAAGAATGAGGGGAAATTTGATAGAGGGTTACAAGATTGAGAGGTATAGACAAAATGGATGCGAGTAGGCTTCAATTTAGATTGGGGGAAATGTATATGAGAGGTCAGTTTTAAGATGAAAGGCAAAAGGCTTAGGAGGAACATTAGGGGGATGTTCTTTACTCAGGGAATGGTGGGAATGGCTCAATCTTGTGTTTTAAGAATAAATTAGATACATGGATGAGAGAAGTCTGGAGGTTTATGGAATGGGAGCAGTCAGTGGGACTAGCGATGGCTTTTTTTGTGCTGTGTTCTAAGGTTTTAACTTGAAGGACAAAGAGTGGAAAGAAGGGAGAGATTTTCACAGATGCTGTATCTCAGGCTGGAAAAGGAGGGAATGAATGTCAAGGATATTAAAAAAAAAAAAATAAAACAGGGGTGAATGTGATAGTACAGATTCTATCACCAATGTGTATATGTACAGATGGTAGTGTCAGATGACTGTGATTGGCTGAGAATGTAGCCACACCTACTGGCAGGTCTTGAAGGATTACTCCTAGCCAGACCAGGTCATTCTGGACTGGTCGACCTACATGTGATATGCTCCAGTCTTCTAGTTAATAAAAGCCTTGGTTTGGATCAACAAGTCCTTGGTTCTTTCGACGCGCTCTACACGGGGTAAATGAAACATTTAAAGAAAAGATTTAACATGTACAGCTGATTCAGGGAGACAGTGGATCACTGATTAGTTGGAATGTAAATCAAAGCTAACTCTTATTAGAAATAGTAGATGAGTATCATTATGTAACGTAATTATAGTTGTTCTTTAATGTTCTGACAGGAAAACAGAATCTTGTTGATAATCCAGGATGCTATTATCATATTTCCATTTTTTTTATTTGTTAAAGGAATGAGATCCCACACAATTCTGCCCCACACTCCAGACATGATGCCTTGCTAATCTGGTACGTGTTCCTTTAAACAGTCTTTAATGGTTACTGTGATTTCCCCTTCTCAAAGGCTTATTGCAAAGAGTCATCAGAGTGAAGCAGAAGGATAACAGCAGAAAAAAAAACAATGCACGAGTAATTTATTTTTGACAATGACTTGACATGAGACTGATAGAATAACTTGGACTCATGACCTCCAGACAGTGAGCTGCAGGAAGGAAAATTCACTCGAACAAACTGAAGAGGCTGCCGATTTCTGGTATTAGGTACAACAAAGTATGTGGGGAATTATTATAATGCAGAATTTCTTTCTCAATTAATTTTTCATCTTTTTGAGGTCATTACTATTGACTGTCACCATCTGTTGAAATCCAGGATCTTGAAGACACGTCATATTTATTCTCAGTGCTCAGTGTGATGGTAATTGATGTTGAAAGGATAGTGCAAGAACTTAACCTGGCACAAAAATCTTCATTTGTTTTGGCCATGTTATTAACTCTCATTTTATGCTTGAATAATGGACCAACGTCCAATCTGTATCATGTTGCTGATTCAGAAGGGAGAATGCTGTGACATGTACTACACCAGCTCTATCTAGAGCTGTTCAGCATAGACCCAAAGCTCTAAAGAGGTGGCTTCAAAGTTTTCCAAGTGCAAAGAGCAACACACTGAAGAAATTGGGCATTTTAAGGGGCTTACTCTGACCAACCCTATTGAATGTTAATTTTTTTTTTGGGGGGGGGGATATGTTCAGCAGCACGCTTGCATTGTAACAACATACATTCTTTATTATCATGAATCCAAGAATATGATTAGACAACTCAGCCCCTTGAGCCCAAAGCACAATTCAAGCAGGTCACTTCTGATTTGGTCCATTTCTCTGTTCCCTTAGAAAACTATTGATCACGCTTTTGAATGCTCCAATTCTTTCAGCCCTCTCTCCATTTTGACAACATTTTTGCAACCATATGTATGAAAAGTTCTTTTTCTTCAGCACAGCATGGATCTAATTTTACAATCCATTGAACAATTCCATCATCAGAAGTCCTAGCTTCATGTTTCTCATCAAATCCCTTTAATATTTAAATAATCTTGACTAGATTATTTCACAATCTTCAATTCTCCAATGAAAAATCTAATTAATGAGTGTGATTTTGATTTAAAAAAAAACACCTAATCACCAAAAAAGAACCCTTTTCTCTAATTCTGTTTAAATTAGCTGCTGGGAAAATTGAAGAGGCATCATTTTGAGTGACATCTTTGTTGCTGCCATATTTTTCTCTTACATTTTTCACAAGCAATTTATGTCTATTCACATAACAATGGATATCTGTTTTCGGAGGTTTGCCTTTTCTCTTTAGGAAGGGCGGACATCATTATTTCTGCCACAATGTCTCAGTCTTCCATCATATTTTGGTTTGATTTCTGTGCATTATCACAACTTCTTTTGCACTCATTAATTTGTTTGCTCTGTGCTTTACTAACTTAAACCTCAATTTTCTGTTCTTTTTTTCAAGGGTGCCTGTGGAGCCAAATAATTTCCTTATGAACTGTGAAGAAAATATAAATTCCTTCCACTTGTCAGAATTGGAGGTGATGACGGCACTAACCCATTTGATTGCATCCAGCCGCACCCGAGGTCTTTTTGGGATCACGAAAAACGTGATTACAGTGAGCGTTCAGATGACAGAACTCTGGTGATATAAATGGTTGCCACAACAAGTCCATTGCCTTACAAAAATAAATACCTTCACAGAAGAATTGAGGTGTTTTTTATTTCAGTTGTATTGATTATGATTTGGGTAATTACATACTCAAGACATTTAGCAATGTGATGCCAGAAGAATAAATACCATGGGCTGCAATCAATGAGCACTTGCAATCAAGATTGTCATATACCTGGTTCCAGAGTTTCCATTGATAAAGGCTTCATATTGATAGCAGTATAATAAAATCACAAGTATTTAACATGCACTTAAGGGGGAAATTAATCAACTACTTTCCTCTCAGAAAGCCCAAATGAATCTGGTTGGTGGAGGATGGAATACTTAAATGTTTTGAGTGAAGGAAATACCCTCAGATAAGTGGAATCTAGTTGGCCAATGTGCCCCATTCTATTAGTATACAACCCATTCAGAAATGGAATTGAAAGTGGTCAAAAGTTGCAACACTTCTGCAGTAATGATTGATGAAAGGTCAACCATCAAGTTTGAAACTCAAATTGGTAGTTATTACATTAGGTTGATAGATTTTTGATATGTGGGTGGGGGGGATGCTCCATCCATTTAGGTCACAAACCAACTGTGACTTTGTTGACAGATAGAATAGGGTCAAGAGGCTAAATAGCCTCCTGTTACAATGCTTCTATATTGTAAATTTTAAACAACCTTTTTCTGATTGTGGACAAACATGCATATAGAACTTTAAAGCTTGTTTTATAGACAGTCCTGCAACATTTATCGAAGAACTTGGCATCTGGTACATTTTTCGGAGGGGGAAAATGAACATTTTCATTGTTTGGTTTTCGTTTTGAAGACCAATTCAAATTTCTTGGCACAAATCAAATGTTATGGACACAGTCCCCAAAGCAGTTGAGCTTATTCAGAACATTAAGTCTACATTAACTTTTAAAGACTAATCCAAATAATTCTACCTGGCCCTTCATGCTTGTCCTGACATTTAACATGATCATGGCTTATCTGCCTCTGGTCCCATGCCTCTTCTTTTCCAGTTCCACCAAGCCCTTATTTCACTGATCTTTCAAATATTTATCTGCTTATTTTTTAAATACCTTTGTATTTAGCTTCTACCTTTTTCTGAGGGTAAAGAATTCTATGATCTACCTCCTAATTTAAGAAATTTTGATGCCCTTCTGTTTTAAATGTCTGCTCCCTTATCTCTCACTAGTAGGAATGTTTGAACATTTACATTTAAGCATGTAATCTTATAACTTTCAATAAGATCACCCTCATTCTTCTAAACTCCCTTGATTTCTCTGTCCAAAACCTTGCAATATTTTCTCAATGTATTAATTATTTCAATTTTTCTATTAATCAATTTCCATTCATTGTATAGGGAAAATAGTCTAAATCTTGGCCATAAAGTTACATTACTAGTAAGTTATATGTGACAATGGCTAGATTTTATAACACTCATAATCAGCAATCAAGTTCTATGATTATCATGTAGGATTCAAGATCTTTTGCTATTGAAGTTTCAAAGCCATGGCCTTGATTTTGGTAATGTTACTTTGTCACTTGACTCATACTTAGAAGACCGAAAATAAAGCCACATCTCTTTCATTTTAAATCGGGCCAACATGTTTGACTTAAAATAAAACCATTCAAACCCCAGCTTCAACCAAGCAACATTTTCAGGTTAAGTCAAGTAGATTTTATTTGTTGCTTTAAAATCATCCTGCAAAAGAGGATCCAAGATGGTGGCAGAGGGGTGATGGAAGGATTCTAGAGCTTTCTGGACAGCAAAGTATAAAAGACAGGAAAAAAAATAAGATCCCCCTAAAAATTATCAGGAAAGGATAAGAATAGCACAAGAAGAAAGAAAAAGTCAATGAAGAATGGAAAAGAAAGCAAAGACATTGATTTTTAGAAAGAATGGAGAAAAAGAAAGAGCAGGAAGGAAAGGGTGACTGCGGGCCTTCCCAGAGGCTGACGACAGTGGCAGCATCAGGATTATAACATCACAACCCCCATCGGAATGAGAATTCACCCAGCGCTATGAGTGTGGGCAGCCCTAATGAAGCTAACCAAAGCCAAGGTTGGCGGAGAGCTGTGAATGAGGTGGGTGGAGTGCCGTGAGGCGGCCCATGGATGAGGGAACTGACTTGGGATGGCGAAGGTAGTAGTGGTGTCTGAAAAAATGCTATGGGCCTCTAGGAAAATAAGAGACAATTTTGCCAGGGGGTTGAAGAGGCCAAGCCCAGAGCAGCATCAGGAGTTCAAGGCATCAAGCCTGGCAGATGGCAGGAATGGTGAGGCCAGAGAGGCATCAGGATTGGAGGGATGGAAGAAAGATCAGGAGACTAGATGTCAGAGAATGAGGAGGAAGAGGAGGAAGGACACTGAACAGAGTGTTTTCCCTCTACCAGGGATGTAATGGGCAGATAAAAAGAACATTGTAAAGACTGAAGGCAGGCCAGGGGCTGATCAAGAAGAGACTAGATAACTAGTCAGAAAAGGTGACAGAAATGGAGGAAAGGAATTGAGGCTGGAGGAAAGATTAGGTAAGAGGTAGAATGAAATGGATGTGTGGGTGAGGGGAAAAAGAGAGAATATGGGAAAGGATAGACTAATTGGAAAATTACAGCAGGCTGAATTGTATCAAGATTGTGGGGGTGAAGTAGGGTAATGGAGGGGAGAGACCTGGTTGGGTTCTTAACAAAATGGATCCGAAACGTGCTGAGGAGGGAAAACAGTGGGGGAAGATTTGTAAATAGGAATCACCCCTCTTGCCCCCGTCCCGGTCAAAATCAATGACCCTGCTCGGTCTTGGCTAGATACCCTCACTACCAGGACAGAGACCAAATGTTACATATGGTGAATTTGGAAATGAAGGAAAGGGAGGTCTGGCAGTACATGAAGGAGTGAATATTCTCTTTTATCCAGACATTAGAGTGGCACTACTAAAGTGCAGGAAAGAAGTCAAACTAGTTTAAAAAAAATCTTAGACCAAGGAATTGTGTCCACCCTCCTTCACTGAAGGTAATAAAGGAAGGAAGGGAAAACATTTTTTAAAAATGAATGCTAGGAAAGCAATGGACTATGCCACCATCACAGGATTAAATATAAATAAGGCTTTAAAAAAAAAATCAGTGAAAGGACTGATTGTATATTCTGTAATTGCTATGAATATAGAGGGAATGTTTTTACTGTGTTATTGTTGTTTAAATATGACTGCTCACTTAAATTAAGAATTAATATTGGGAATTCTCAGAAAGAAGGTAGGGAATTGCATGAGATAGATGGGTGCAATATGCACTCTCCAAAATGGAGGGGCAATTGGCACCAACATCTTGGGTAATGGCACCAGGAAGGGAAAGGGTTGATTGCAAGGGGGGGGGGAGAAAGGAGGGAGAAGAGAAGGGTGGGTTATTTGGAGGCTTTTTTTTAAAGAATTGTTGGTTTAAGTTTTTTTAAGCTTGTTTAAGTTTTTTTTGCACCTTCAGTTGTGCCAGAGATGTACAGCAGATAAGTGGGATGGAAGATAAGTATTAAGGAAAAGAAGAAGGAAGGAAAATGGTGAAAGGGCTCTGGGGTAATGGATAAGACAATTAAATTTTTAAGTTTAATTGTGAATGGGATGAATGGAAGGGTAAAGAGAGAGAGCTTTGGAACACCTTAAAAATGCAGACAGATCTAGTATTTTTACAGGAAATCCATCTCACAAATGAAGAACAAAGTTAAAGAAGGGGTGAGCAGGCAAAGTGGCATTGTCCTCCTTTAATTCTAGAGCTAGGGGAGTATCTATCCAGATGGGGAAGAATGATCTGGTGGTAGTCCAGAGTGTGGTTGCCAATCCAACTTGAAGATTTATGATGATGCATTGTCCAGTATACTTATTGACAATAAGTATACTGTCAACAAGTATACATTTGAATACATTCATATATCTCTCCACGCATATATCTCTCCACGCATATATCTCTCCACGCATATATCTCTCCACGCATATATCTCTCCACGCATATATATTCATATATATATTCATATATATATATATTCATATATTTTTATGCCTGAAATTTTGATGACAAACAATTTATACAAGATAAATTCTTGGAAGCAACAAAATGGGGTGAGAATATCTTGAGGGGATTTCAATTTTTTTTTGTCTTAATCCAGTCATGAACAAGTTAGCAAAGTAAGTAACAAGGCTCAGGCAGCTAAGTCTAACCTGGCCTTTACGAAACAGCTGAATTTAATAGTCGTCTGGAGAAGGCAGATTCAGAGAGAGAGGGATTATTCCTTTTACTTGATACAACACAAATCCAACACTAGAATGGATTTATTTTTGTCATCAATGCAATTGGAGGGTAGGATAGTGGAGACTGAGTACATGGTGTGACTACTGTGTGTGACTACTGTCTGACTATTCACCCTCGATTCTGTTCATTACAATGACTGATAAGCAGGCCATGGCAATATAGATGGCACCTTAACTCATTGCTCTTGGGAAAACTAGAATTTTGTAGGTTTGTTAGAGTTCAGATAGAATTGTTCTATGAGATGAACTGTCTCTTTACTGACAAAAACTTCCTAATATGAGACACACTGATGGCTTATTTAAGGGAGCAGATAATTGGATATACCAAAGATATCAAAAGGGGCATATGAAAGAGATTAACGACTTAAAACAGGAAATAGCCCAATTGGAAAAAAAGATGATCAAAGATAGCATTCTGAAGAAAAAAAGAATTTAATGAATATTAAATTAATGAATATTATATCTCAAATATAATACAATGCAAGGATAAGGCAGAAAACTTGATGTTTAAGATCAAGACAACAGTATTACGAGCTGCAGGAAAGGGTCCCTTGCAGTCTTGTCTTTGCAGGTGATGGTGGAAGAGTTCTCTAGAACAATCAATATGATCCCAAAGGGAAAAGGCAAAATTTCACATAAGCCAAAAGAAATTAAACATTTAGAAAGTTCAATGAAGAGCTGTATGAATCAGGGGTGGGTGAAAATCTGCTAAAACGGATAATTTCTTGCATACATTGGAACTACCAAATTTGGATCAGGAGGATTGAGGGGCTGAGTGCCCCCTTCTCTAGAGAAGGGTGAAAGAACCCTAAGATCTTTGCACGTTGGTAAATCACCAGTGGAGGATGGTTTTCCCCATTGGATTTTATAAAGAGTTCAAAGATCTCTTAATGTCCCTTCTTATGAAGTTGGTGGATCAGGTTGCACAAAGGCATACTCATGGAGTTTTTCTCAACAGAAATCATTACGGTGATCCTGAAGAAAGACAGGGACCCATTGAAACCTTCCTCCCATATGGCCATTTCATTACTGAATGCAGATTACAAAAACATAGAAAAAGCATTGGCTAATAGGTTGGTAGAATATTTGGTGAAATTAAAGAATCAAGACCAAGCTGGATAAGGGCAAAGGAGACAATCTGCAGACAATATAGCTAGATTGCTTAATATAGTACATTGGCAGAGTCAAGGGTGGATCTAGGTGTGGCCATAGCTTTGGGTGCAGAGAAATCCTTCGATAGATTGGAGTGTTTTTTATTTTTATTTTTTATTTTATTTTTTTTATTACACAAGGTACTGAAGAAATTTGGATTGGGATAAACATTTATTAATTGTGTTAAGGCATTATTACAAAGCCCAAACTAAAGTTAATACAAATGGGCAAATATCTCCAGTGTTTCTATTGAGTAGGTCCAGTGGACAGGGTTTCCCACTGTCCCTAGTGCTGTTCGTACTGGCCATTGAGCCACTGGCAGAAGCCATTTGATGGAATTCAGACATAAAATGGTTCAAAGTGGGCCAGGAGGAGCACAAAGTTGATCAATTTGCTGATGTTATTATATTTGATGGATCCCAAACAGTCATTGGCCAAGATGAGGATCACACCAAACAATTATGGGAAGATTTCTGGGTATAATATAAATCTGGACAAGAGTGAAATTATGCCAATATCAAAGGGGAAATATAGGTAATACCAACAGGGAGTCAATTCATATGACCATAAGTAGGCATTAAATATCTGGGGATAAAAGTAGTCAAGGATTTACACAACTCTTTTATCTCCCTTTGCTCTGGAAAATTGAGAAGGACCTCGGTAGATGGAGAACTCTGCCCATAAATTTGTGGAATGGAGTTAAATATTAAAATGAAATGTGATGCCAAGGGTATAATACCTATTTCAGTCATTACCCAATCCACAGATGTGTCAGAAATTTTCTGTAAAATGATAAAGTGGCTAGAATCTCCATGGAAAAAGTTGACTTGGGCTTACAAACTTGGGGATTTTAAATTGCCAGATTCAGAAAATATTACTGGGCAGCTCAGGTGAGGTTTATTGCCTCAGTCTTTGAGCCCGCCCCCCCCCCACCCCCATGGATTGAAGGTGGGATATCTCCCAAAACATCCTTGACCTAAAACAACTTGATATCCATGACTCTGGACAATAAGATTCTGAACACCTGGAACCAGAAAGATATCAGGTTTATTGAAGATTGTTACAAGTGAGGGCAGCTCGTGTCATTTGAGGAATAAATGCGATTTGTCTAATAGAACATTCTTCTGCTATCTGCAACTAAGATCTTAAAAGGGTCAATCTATGACCCTGCCTGTATGTAGTGACATAGAGATTCTAATTTGAAGAGGGGATGTGTGCAAGTTTCTCTATAATGTATTCCATATTCCAAAGTGTGGGCTTGAAACCAGGCTTACACAGGTTGAGGGAAAGATGGGAGTCAGACTTCGATACAACAATCCATGTTGTCTGGACAGCATCACAACAGTTATTTATGGGAGGTATAGGCTGGTACAATTCAATTTCTTGCAATAGTCACACCTCACATCAAAAAGCTACATAAATCTAAACTAGAAATCTTGGAAATGTGCTTTAGGTGGGGTGTGGAGATTGGAACCTTTGTCCACTCCACCTGACTGTGTTCAAGGGCAAGATTCTTCTGGGAGAACCTGGGAAACATACTAAAAAAGATTACAAAGCTGGATTTTGTAATCTTGGGACACTAGTTTTAAACTGTCCAAATACAAAATTTAGTTTGTGAAGGTCGCCTTGTCAGTAACTGGGAAGTGTACAGCTTTTACATGGAAGCTCGATTTCCAACTAAATATTACACATTGAAGTATGGAAAGACAGAGTTATGTTCCCCTGGAGAAAACCATGTACATTTCAAGGAGGACATATGACCATATGAGTTAGAGTGTGGCAAACTTATATGAAACTTATCGATACAGAGACACAAAAATCATAAAATACTCAAAAAAAAACTTGCAAAGCAGTGCCACAGTAGAAAAATGAGACAATGTTCTCCAAGACCATAGTGGTACATTAAAACAACACGAAACTACAAACAGCACAAGAACAGAACCACCAGGTCCAAAGAGGTCACTGCGAGCAATTGCTGTGCTGCCATCTTTGGCCTTAGCCACCACTGTATCCCCACGGGACAATAAAACATCTAAAAAATAAACTATTTCTCTTGCACTAAAACAACAATTACACAAAACTACAATAAAATGTATAAGAAACAGTGCTACAACACATTGATTTTCAAATGCTAGGCAATGGATACACTAAAGACAGGTTGCAATATCATTCGACTTTAGATGCTAAAATGACCACAGCTCAAATAAAGAAACCATGCATCTGGTCTGGAGAGGCCACTGTAGGTTACTGTCATGTTGCCATCTTAGGACAGGTATACTGGGCTTATGCTGGACTCAAGATGTTAAATGTCCACCAGCTTTAAGGGGAAACCACTTCAGTCTCTCGAGCCCAAAAGCTCAGCACTGTCCACCATGCGGCCTCACGATCCTGGACAATGAATTCAGTGTTTCTGATTATTTTCTTTATTTGGATCGCACTATGCAACTTATTTCTCTCTCCGTTTTCACTCTTTGACATCTCATGAAGGTGTATTTTTCTGTCTAGGTCAGTGTGTCAGAGTCACTTATCACTTCCATCTACATGATATATTTTCTCCTTGTATCCTTTCTTTACTGGGATTTTTGTTTTCTTTGTACCAGATCTGCACATCTTTTCCCATTGACTGGCCTTCCCACAGGTCCTGCATTTAGAACCAAATACGGGGAATTTCTTGCACTTATCGAGGGGTGTAGACTGCCGCAGCTCCTGCAGGTCTTGGGGGGGTGGGGGGGGGGGGCTGTGGCTTTCTTGATGTGTGGTTTAGAGCATCAACCCTTCCATCTCTTTGTTGTGCATTGGCCTGTATGGAGTGGGACTGCATTTGCCTCTTGTTGGCCTCAAAGCTTCTAGCTGTGTCTACTGCATCTACCAGCTTTAAGCTATTCTGTTCTATAAAGGATGGGCGCTTCCCCAGATCAGTTGGCCTTTAATTTCCTTGAATTTGCATTTTGTGGCAAGATCTTTCAGCCTGATGAAGAAATTATCCACTATCTCATCAGGCTCTTGCTTTTGGCTCTGGAATTCATATTATTTGATTGTGTGATTAGATCAAGGTTCCAGGTGAGAGGAGAATTTCTCGAATATATTCTCCAGATCATTCTCTTCCATCTTGGCCAGCTGTTAAATAGGTCTAGTCCTTGTTCACCCATCTCGAGAAGGATAGAACTAACCTTTTCCTCCTGTGTGGCCCCTTTGAGGAAACTTTGAGGAAGCCAGGTTGTACTTCTGCTGAAATTAATTAAGGTTTCTACAACATCCTCGGCTTCCTAGTCCATTACCGGGTGCAACGCTGCAGCCGCGGCGGTAGCCATTTCTTTCCGCTCAGGCAATCGGGTGATGCTTTTTTTCAATTTATGAGTGAACTTCTAGTGTTTGTAGGGATCTGAAAATCACCTGAATGGCACGGTTTTCGATATCAGCCACAGATGCCACCACGTCGGTCCCTTTTTTAAGGTGGACAAAATAAAGCACTCGGGAGATGCAATTTGCAGCTAACTTTCTTGTTGTAATTACGCCACTTTTACTGCCATGCATAATATATTAATGCATCTCTGCAAATGCACCACTCATGAGCGTCATATGGCCCTTACAGTATTCATGCTCCTCGCAACAAAATAGCCACAGGTATTTTGTTGCAAGTTGTATACAACTTACCCCTTTCCCCAAATGAAAAGTGCAAGATGTAGGACATGGGCATCAAGGTACATCACCTTGTTAGTATAACCAGCAGCAAATTAAGCCAGATCAGGGAAGAAACCACTAAGGACGATGTGCTGTGGTTCCTCTCCCAACAAGTGGTATAGGGATAGCCAGAGAAGCCACAACAGCTGCAGCCTGCAATATGCCAGTATTGGTGTGTCAGAGATGCCATATCACTGGAGGATGGTGTTCTGCTGGCAGGGTCACGAATGTTCATACCTGTGGCAATGATACAGGAAATTCTCCAGAAAATACATCAAGGCCACACGGGAATGAAGAAATGCAAACTTTGAGCAAAGTTGGCAGTGTACTGGACAGACATTTATAAAGACATAGAAAAGATGATGGCTGCATGTCAGATACACCAGAAGTACAAGAACACACAACAGAAGGAGGAGGTGATTCCCGCTGAAATACCCTACAGGCCATGGCACCCTGCGCAAGTAGACTTGTTCACTGAGAACCAAAAGTGGTATCTGCTTGTGGCCTGTTACTACTCTAAGTTCCCATTCATCAGGGGAGTGAAGGACCTGAGAACATTAACTAGCACTTCAGATGAACAAGTCCTCTTTGCAGAACAGGGGATACCTGTGCAAGTGATATGTGATAATGGAACCTAATTCACACCACATGAATTCAAAGAGCTGGCTGCAGAATATGGGTTTACTATCACAACATTATCCCCACACTATCCCAAGGGCATGGGTTCATCCTGAGACATGTGCTTGCAGTCAAAAGCAGTTATATAGTCATGATAATGTGAACTACTATTTTGTTGTAACTGCATAAGAATACACCCTTCTCACTGTAGTAACTGTAGTGCACCACCGTGGGGGCTTATGTATATGTAAATGAGTATGTGAACAGTTTCCTGAGATGGTGGAAGGCATCAGTAAGTCTCTTCTGTTATTTGAATCTTGCATCTCCAAGTTATTTAAGAAGCCTCCCAAGTAACACAGAGACATAACATGGTGGCAGCAGTATAAGAGAACAAAAATAAAGCCATACAATTGATTGTATATCACTGAAATGTGAAAGGGAAGAAGAGAAGAAACATTACTAAAAAAATGGCTGGAGCAACAGCAGTTCACCCAGTGATGGACGGGGAGGCTGAAGACATTGTTGAGTTGTTCAAAAAGTTTCAGCAGAAGGGCAATTTAGCATTTAAAAGCTATTTAAAAAATGCAACAGCAGAAGAGAAGGTCAGTTATATACTTCTTTGGACAGGGGGAGGAGGCCTTGACTTATTTAATAGCTGGGAGCTTACAGAGTTGAACTAAAAATGATTCAGAGCAAATATTTGCAGTTTGCCTCTCACTTTGAATCCAGATCTGATCATAGAATTAAATGCTATGAATTTCAAGGCCTAATGCATCGAGAGTTATGAAACTGTTGATAACTTCCTCACTAGACTAAAATTTGTTGCTGCAAAATGCAAATTTAAGGATATAGAGGAAAGATTAGTTGATCAACTAATATGAGGGAGTGCCCATCTTGAAGTGCAAATGTCTCTTATAGGGAAGGATAGGTTGAAGCTGGATGAAGCTAAAGACACAACCAAAGCCTTCAAAGCCACGATGACGCTAATGAAATCCCTATCTATGCAGACTCACCCACAGCAAAGAGAAGGAAGGGTTGGATGCTATAAAGAACACAATCAGAAAAGTGCAAACCCCCCCAAAGACCTGCAGGAAGTGCGGCAGACAAAACCCCTTTGATGAACAAATGCCTCGCATACAGCCTATGGTAAAGCAAACCACTGGCCAAAGATGTGCAAGTTTCATATGAAAAAAACCCCACTAACACCAGTGAAGAAAGAAGATAAGGAGCAGGTCTACCACATAAAAGGAAACAATCAGGACTCCAAAACCCAGATACTGGACATAGGATCCATACACCTTCACAAGATATCGGGTGAGATGAAAGAGGGAAGTGAGTTGCGCACAAGGATCCAAATACAGAAGACAATCCAGAACAAGCCTACGATATTTAACCTAAAGGTAAAGTTGGATACTGGATCACAAAGCAACGTCCTTCCACTCAGGCTCTACTGCCAGATGTTCCCAGGGATCATAATAAAAGGGTATCCAAAAGATGGTGCGTTAGAAACAAAAAATGTCACATTAGGGGCCTATGGTGGACCCATGATCAAGCAGCTGGGTAGAGCCAAGATCATTGGTTACCATAGGGGAAAGAACATAGACTGTACATTCTACATGGTAGATGCAGCTGGACGAACAATTCTAGGTCTGGATAGCTGCCAGGAGTTGCAGTTAATCTGTCAATTATGAGATCCAGATGAAGAAGATATCCAAAAGCATCAACAAAAACAGGAAATAATTTCCACAGAAGTACCTGTCAGGCCATGACATATAGTGGGAACAGTCTTGTTCACCGAGAATCAAGAGTGGTATTTAATAGTAGCCTGTTACTACTCTAAGTTTCTATTCGTCAAAAAGGTGAAAGACCTGAGAGCGTCAACTATCACCTTAGAAAGGAGAGCGCTCCTTGCTGAACAAGGAATACCCGAGCAAGTAATGTGACAATGGAACACAGTTCATGTCACCACAATTCAGAAAGCTGGCTGCAGGTATGGGTTTGTTATCATTACATTATCCCCATACTACCCAAAAGGTCATGGGTTCATTGAAAGACAAGTGCAAACTGTAAAACGCACACTAGTTATATGTCGCAAAACAAAAGAAGAGCTCTTCTTTCATTACAAGCAACAGCTTTAAGGGCTGACATGAAGTCCCCGGCAGAACCTCTAAATGGCAGGAGATACAAAATAACTCTTCTAAGCAAAATACTCTCTCCAGAAGACCAGCAAGAAACCAAAAGACTGGCTGACACACAAGAAGAAAGGTGGCAGCATAACAAATATGCACAAACCTTGCCAGAACTCTTCAGAGGGCAGCACGTGCATATTCAAGAGCCGATGTTGAAAACATGGACCCAACAAAGGTCATCAGAGAAACTGAGACACCAAGATCATACATTGTTGAGAGACTCTGGCAATCAGCTGAGGAGGAACAGAATTCACATCCAGCCGACACAAGATGTGATGAAGCAGAAAGCTTTAATACCAGCAAATCCTGGAACACCAATATCAAGTGAGGTATCAAGTGAAGAGACCGCAACCACTAATACCGAAACATCAACACAGCAGTTGTCAGGTGAAGCACAACAAACTACATTACCTATACGTGGACCAGCCACACAGAGCCTAACGGTTGCAGCCAAATTCCCAAGATGGCAAAGGAACATACTGCTCCCAGTGTGATATCGATAAGAACTATTTAAAAGTAGTTGTGTAAATAAACTAGTGTACAAGTTCAGATACTTATGATGCACTGGAAGGAAAGTGATAAAGAACACTAAATTTTATTTATCATGAGAAGGAGGGATGTTATATAGTCAGGACAATGTCATTTATTTTGTTGCCACATAAGAATACACCCTTCTCACTGTAGTGTACAGGAGTGCATCACTGTCTTTCTTTGGCTTGGCTTCGCGGACGAAGATTTATGGAGGGGGTAAAAAGTCCACGTCAGCTGCAGGCTCGTTTGTGGCTGACCAGTCCGATGCGGGACAGGCAGACACGATTGCAGCGGTTGCAAGGGAAAATTGGTTGGTTGGGGTTGGGTGTTGGGTTTTTCCTCCTTTGCCTTTTGTCAGTGAGGTGGGCTCTGCGGTCTTCTTCAAAGGAGGCTGCTGCCCGCCAAACTGTGAGGCGCCAAGATGCACGGTTTGAGGCGTTATCAGCCCACTGGCGGTGGTCAATGTGGCAGGCACCAAGAGATTTCTTTAGGCAGTCCTTGTACCTTTTCTTTGGTGCACCTCTGTCACGGTGGCCAGTGGAGAGCTCGCCATATAATACGATCTTGGGAAGGCGATGGTCTTCCATTCTGGAGACGTGACCCATCCAGCGCAGCTGGATCTTCAGCAGCGTGGACTCGATGCTGTCGACCTCTGCCATCTCGAGTACCTCGACGTTAGGGGTGTGAGCGCTCCAATGGATGTTGAGGATGGAGCGGAGACAACGCTGGTGGAAGCGTTCTAGGAGCCGTAGGTGGTGCCGGTAGAGGACCCATGATTCGGAGCCGAACAGGAGTGTGGGTATGACAACGGCTCTGTATACGCTTATCTTTGTGAGGTTTTTCAGTTGGTTGTTTTTCCAGACTCTTTTGTGTAGTCTTCCAAAGGCGCTATTTGCCTTGGCGAGTCTGTTGTCTATCTCATTGTCGATCCTTGCATCTGATGAAATGGTGCAGCCGAGATAGGTAAACTGGTTGACCGTTTTGAGTTTTGTGTGCCCGATGGAGATGTGGGGGGGCTGGTAGTCATGGTGGGGAGCTGGCTGATGGAGGACCTCAGTTTTCTTCAGGCTGACTTCCAGGCCAAACATTTTGGCAGTTTCCGCAAAGCAGGACGTCAAGCGCTGAAGAGCTGGCTCTGAATGGGCAACTAAAGCGGCATCATCTGCAAAGAGTAGGACCTATGTAAATGAGTGTGTGTGAACAGTTTCCTGAGATGGTGGAAGGCATCAGTAAGTAAAATTTGTTATTTGAATCTTGAATCTCTAAGTTATTTAGGAATCCTCCCAAGTAACACAGAGACATAACACAAACTCACCAAGTGTTGAGAGACAGAGGACCTTTACCTTGCCCTCTGTCCCTACTGGCCACACCCTTGAGGGCCAACATGAAATCCCCAGCAGAGACTTTGAATGGTAGGAAATACAAAACAACCCTGTCAAGCAAAATCCATCCAAGTGAAACTAGAGGAAAGCTGGCTGACGTACAGGAGGAAGGATGTTAGCACTACAGGAGACATGCTCCACCCTTACCAGAGGGCAGCATGTGCATGTTCAAGAGACAGTGATGAAAATCTGGAGCCCAGCAAAGGCTGTCAGTAAATCTGAGACACCAAGGAATCTTTGGGTCCCGAATATGGGAAGGAAAAAGGTAAAATAGTAAGAGTTGTATCTCCTGCAGTTGCATGGATCAAGGTAGCATGAGTTGGGCGTGGTTGGAGGAGATGGAAGACTGAGTCTGCAAATGATCCCTTTGGGGACTAAAAGGGGTCAAGAGGGAAATGTGTAAAGGTCCTTCCAGAATTTAAAATAAATCCTTCCACTTTTTCCCTTCTAGTGAATGGCATTCATTTCTCACAGAACAGTCTCCTCTACCTTAGAGAAACCAAGTGTAGCTTCATTTCAACTAACATTCATTATGATCGTGAAGCATTTAGAATGTAGACTTCGCTGGTTCCATTATTTTTGTGATTGAGGAAGTCTTGATTTCTGAACCAGGGTCCTTTCTTTCTTTTGCCATTACCAAGCCTATCTCATGCCTTTGCCAATTTAGCTGTCATAAGAGTTCTGGCTATCCTGATAAAAATTGTTGGGAGAGCAGCTGCAGTACATCATCCTTAGTGGTTGCTTCCCCGATCGAGAATCTGGCAGACAGCTGAGATGGAACAGGGTCCATATCTGCCAGACACCAGATCTGGCAAGGCAGAGAGCTGCTACAACAACACCACAAGCAGCCACACCGGCAACATGAGCGATAGCACCAGAAACATCAGCCACTTCTGCAGCATCAACAACTAGTATGGCAACACATGGCAAAGCTCAACCACTAGCCCCACAGGATCAGCACAGGAAGCAGCAGGTGAAACGTGGCAAGTAACATGACCACCTACACGTGCATCAGTTCCACAGTCGCACCAAAATCGACAAAGTGGAGAAGCAACATCCTGACACCTGTGTGATTTCAATGACAATATGTGAAATAAGGACATTTTATTTTTTAGTTAAAATATTTAATTTACATTTTAAGAGGTAGAGAAGCACTAACTATTTTTTTTGAGAAGGAGGGATGTTGTATGCTCAAGATACCCATGACTATTTTCTTGCATGTGATATGGCTTTTACAGCATTCATGGTCATGCAAACAAAATAGTCATGGGTATCTTGAGTACACAGCACTCAGGATTCTCGAACCGGGCACACGACTCCTTCGCTCTTGGACACCACTGAATACCTCCTCTGACTACGCCACATCGTCTCCTCGATCAACACCAATGCCAAAGACTGAAGGGCACATCACCCCAATAGAGGCCTTGATGCCCTCAGCCATCGAGGCCGCCATTCTTCATCTGCCGATTCTGCACAACTTTGCAGCCTCCTCTCAGAGGTCTGCTCGCTCTTGGCGATTTCAAAATTTCAGCACCCAACTCCAGCATCTATCCTCATCTGATCAGAGATTGTGTGCACAGCACCTGATCTGGAGAGGCTGCTGCAGGCAGCACCCACTCTGTCATCTTGATAATGTCATTTTGTTTGGATAGTGTGATATTTATTATATATTCATGTTGATGGAGACTTTGTTTAATTTCATTCTCTGTAGGAAAGTTCATTACTGAAGAAACATAACATTAAAAACTGATACCCTTAAATCAGGTACAGAGGTGTCTTCTGTTTACTCCATGGCAATCATGCCTCAGAAACCCACATGTATGGTGCTTCTACTTCCTCAGGAGTTGGTGGAGGTTTGATACGACACCAGAAACCCTGGAAAATTTATATGGATGTGTAGTGGAAAGTGTGCTGACCAGCTGCAACATGGTCTGGCAACACCAATACCCCAAGTGGAAAGCCCTCCAAAAGGTAATGGACACAACTCGAGACATAACAGGCAAAATGCTCCCCACTATTGAGTACATCTACTGGGAATGCTGCCATTGGAGAGTAGCAGCAAACATCAAAGACCTTCACCACTCAGCATATGTTCTGTTCTTGCTGCTGCCATCAGGGAAGAGGGATAGGTGCCATAAGACTTGCACCACCAGGTTCAGGTACAGCTGCTACCCTTCATCAGACTCCTCAATGACAACTCATTCAGAGACTAACCTGTGCACTTTATTGATTTTCTTTTTTATTCTCTCTGTATTGCAGTTTGTTTACATTTGTTATCTGTTTAGAGTTCTTTCTTTGTTTACATGTTTACACTGTGTAAATTTTTTTGCACTACCAATTAGACCTAATTCTTGCATGTCCCCAGGAAAAAGAATCTCAGTTGAATGTGATGTCATGTATGTACTGACAATCTGAAATCCATTTCTTGGACTAACCAGCCATGGTCTTGCACAAGATTACTAGTTCTGTTCCAGTTTCCATGTGGATGAGAGCCCACTCTCTGTAGGAAGCTCATCCTTGCATCTGGAACATGAAACATTTATAAAGGCAAGGGAGAATGGTTTCATTAGCCTCGAGTAGAATCCACATTTACAAGGTAAAAGGACAATCTCAACCTATTGTGCCAACTAATCTTTGCTCTTTGGAAGCATTTACCTTTTTTCCCTCCACTGCTCTAGAATTTTCTGAAGACCAGCTGCCAGCTGGTGAAGAATTTTGCTTTTGTGAATGGCTATATACTTTTATGCTGCCAGAGAGTATACAAGAAGCAGATGGCTCTTATTTGCCAAAGAAAAATAGGGAGCTGAAATCTACTTCATCAAGGTGCACTGGGCAAGAATCAAAAGAAACTCCAGAGGGTTGTTAACTCAGCCTGCGACATCACAGGCACCAGACTTCACTCCATCGAGGGCATCTGCATGAGGTGGTGTCTTAAAAAGGCAGCCTCTATCCTCAAAGGCCCCCACTACCTAGGTCACACCCTCTTCACTCTGCTACCATCGGAAATGTACAGGAGCCTAAAGATGAGCACTCAACAGCACAAAGTCAGCTTCTTTCCTGCTGCCATCAGATTCCTGAATGAACAATGAACCAAAGTCACTGCCTTACTTTTAACGCATTTTACAATCAATATATATATATATTTTTTTTTTTTAAAACTTGTATTTTCTTTTAAATGTATGTGAGTGGGAAGAAAAGGTTGAGAATCACTGCTTCAGACCCAATTGTTACTGAAATATTTTGCTTGAGAAAAATTGTTATTGGCCCATTTCCTTTGGAGTTATGAAACCATGCACATAATGACTCAATTAGATACAATTCATGTTGATGGAAACTTTGTTTAATTTTCAACTTTTTCTTCCCACCCACACACCACCTTAATCTCCTACTAATCACAGAGCACCTATGCCTTAGGGAATACTTAAAGTGGTATCTGAGTGCAAAGAAAAAGGTTGAGCACCACTGTACTAGAATTTTCTGAAGAGCAGCTGCCAGCTGGGAAGAACTTTTAGTGAGTGGCTGTAGAATTTTGTGCTGCCAGTGGGTTAGCCTGAAGCAGATGGCTCTTATTTGTCAAAGAAAGATAGAGAGCTGAAATCTACTTTGTCAATCCTCCTATGGTCCACTTCATTTCTCAAATTTGGGTTGCTGTGGAGAAATTAAAACCTTAATTAACTGACGTGATTTCTAACTATAATCTGAAATATATGCAGCTGACATTCTAATATGTAGGGATAGAGCAGACCAATGGTTCTCAACCTTTTTCTTTCCACTCACATATCACTTTAAGTATTCCCTAGGCCAAAAGTGTTCTGTGATTAGTGAAGGATTGCTTAAGGTGTTATGTGAGTGGGAAGGGAAGGTTGAGAATCACTGCTTGTGACCCAATTGTTACTGAAATAATTTGCTTGAGAGAAAGTCATTGGCCCATTTCCTTTGGAATTATGATGCACACAGCAAGTCAATTAGGTACAATTAAAACAATGGTTTTCAAGCTTTTTCTTTCCACCCACATACTACCTTAAGCAATCTCTTATTTACAGAATAGAGGATACTTAAAGTGCTATGTGAGTGGAAAGAAAAAGTCTGAGAACAACTGGAGTAGACCCTCACGAGAAAGTGAGGCACAAGTTATAGTGATTTACAATTTGATTCAGAACCAAATTCAAAACAAGCAACACTAACTTTCTTTTAAGTATAAATGCTATGAATAAAACAGGGTCAACACTGACCTAATCAAAACCACTGTACGGATGACAACACATCATCACTCATAATAGGATCTTGCTTTGAAGTTGGAAACTTCCAGTATAATCCTGATGTTCATGCCCAAGCCTGGTCTTTCTCTTCATAAAGTTTTATATCTATCTATCAATATCTATATATACAAAATTGTTTTTTGGGAAATAATTTATCATCTTTTGAACAAATGAAGTACAAATATGGTATAACTCACAGTACAATGTTTGCATATCAACAACTGAAAACCTACTCAAAGGACAAATTTGGAAGCAGGCTGAGGTTACAGAAGGAAGCAGCTTTGAATACGTGATTATAGACACAATGATAATTAAAAGATTTATAACAAACATCTACGTCAAGCTGCAAGAGAAAGAGAACGATGAAGTAAGCTGTAAACCCAAACAAAATCTAAACAAAGATAAAAAAATTAAAAATGGGAAAAGCTATGCTCTGCAACTATGAGAAATACAATAAACACGAGGTTATGCATGATACAATATAATTGGTTACACAGGCTATATATCACGCCCCAAAAGTTAAATAAATGGAACCCAACAGTATCAGATAGAGATTTTCGCTGTAAGAAGGAAACGGGAACAACAGTACATTCAATTTGGGCATGTGAGAAAGTGGAAAAGTTTTGGGAAGATCTAAACCAGATATTAAATAAAATCACTAAAAGCAACATCCCAAAAAATCCAGAGATCTTTCTGCTAAGTTATACAAGTAGTAAAGAACGAGGCCTCAATTTGGATGAAGCACAAAAAAGATTTATTATGATAGCCTTAGCTGTAGCAAAAAAATGTATAATGCCAACCTGGAAATCAGAAGAGAGCCTGAGAGTACAGTAATGGTACATAGAAATGAATAAATGTATTCCACTGGAAAAACTAACACAATTTAAGATATAACATCACAGTATTCGAACAAATTTGGGAACCATACATGGAACACAACAGAGAGGGCCTACCATGGACCTCCACCCCCTAAAATGACAGAATGAGAAGACGACGAAATGAACTGACCCAGTGTGTAAAAGTAGATGACACAATTTTCTTGTTTATTTTCATTGTGTGATGACATTGTTCAATGGGTTTATTGTATTGTACACGTTGACCGTTTAGTGGGTAGGGAGAGGGGTGGGAAGGAGGAAGGGAAGGGAGGGGGAAAAAGGGGAGAAAATGACACTGTGTATATTCAAGAGGGAAATGTTTGTGTGTATTTTGGTTAATATGGTTAATAGTGTGAAAAAAAAAATTTTAAAAATGATGCCTCAGAGGCTGATGGATAAACTATCCTCGCTGGGACTCAGCACCCCTCTCTGCACCTGATTTTAGACTTATTGATTGAAAGACTATAGTCTATCTCGGTTGGCAGCAAAACCTCGTCCCATCACGCTGAACACTTGCGCACCTCAGGGTCATGTGCTCGACCCACCACTGTTCATACTGCTGACTCGTGTTCTAATAGATTCATCATTTACTGATGATACAACAGTAGCTGCCTCATCGGCAACAATGAGTCGGCTTACAGAGAGGAGGTTGCAGGAAGAAGGGAATTTTGGGTAATCTTCATTATTACACATCAGTAAAAGAATTTTTTTTAAATGGTGTAAGAGCAACAAGGAGAAGACAAAGGAGATGATTGTGGACTTCAGAAGGACAAAGTCAACCAGTTTCCTTTACATATCAGTGGTTCCATCATGGAGAGCACAAAGTTCCTTGGTGTGCATCCTGGACCAATAAAACCTCTTCATTATTCAGGGTGGCAGCAGTGGCTACCAGCCCCTATCTTGACAACATATTACAAGAGCACAATTGAGAGTGTGCTGTCTATGGTTACACCATTGTGTAGTATGGTAGCTACAAAGCATCAGATGAGAAGATCAAAATATCCAAGAAGATCACTGGGGATTCCTTTTCCTCTATTGACATTTACTGGGAGAGTTGCTTAAGTAGGGCTCAAAGAATTAAAGAAGGCTCTTTCCATCCAGAAGACAGAATCTTTGACCTATTACCATCAAGGAAGTGGTACAAAAGCATGAAAATCAGGTCTGCCAGGCTGCGAAATAGTTTCTTCGTACAGGCTGTGAGATTGAGGAACAGTACCCTGTTACTGAGTAAATCATTCCAAAAAATGATTTGGTTTGTATATGTACAAAGGACAATAAACTTAACTTGAAATATTTGGAACAAAGTCCACCAATATAAGCATCCAATGGGAGCCCAAAATAAACAATAGAATTACAAGGTACAATTAACTGCACAGAATAGCCCGGCATCCGCACCATTTGTCATACCCAACTGAGAAGGTCAGTGCTAAGACTTGAGCAAAAACAACCTACATGCAATAGGACAAAGTTCAATGAACTCACATCAACACTGAGTCTGGAATGCCCCTTCAAATGCCATCTCCCTCCACAGTCATTGCTCAGTGCCTCATGCCCTCATTGTTAAGCTAACTGCAAGCTCTATTAATTAGAGGCTGTTCTGAACATTCAGGGGCCTGCTTCACCCTTCAACATTTTGTACATTGAATTAAATTTTTCAATGTCATGTGTACAGAGATGAAGTGAAAAGCTGTAGGTGAACCTCAATAAAGAGTTAAACATTCCAGTTCACCTTGGATTTACAAACAAGTGTCACAGAAAATAGAGACGAAAATCATCACGGCTTCTGCTGACATTTAACTTTAACAAGCGCTAACATTAACACAATAGACAAACCAAATTGAAAACTTAAATCAAAACTAACGTCAGCTAAGTACTGAGGATCCATCATTCTCCAGATGTACTCCCGTAACTGCTCTGTCGCAACTGGCCACCATCGCCAAAAGCAATTCTCTCACTCTCCATAACCATGGTCTTCCCTGCAGCACACACTTGGACATTTTTGGGCTCAGCTTGCAACCATAGTTCACGGCCTGAACCGAAGCCAGTGTGTAATGGCTACAGCTACATTGTCCAAAATGATTGTGTGACACTCACCGGTAGACTTCCTTCTTACTTACAGCACAAAGATTTTCGTCTCTATTTTCTGTGACACTTATTTGTAAATCCAAGGTGAACTGGAATGTTTAACTCTTTAATGATGTTCACGTACAGCTTTTCACTTCATCTCTGGACAGCACAAGCCAGAAATAGCAACAGAGAACAGATGGAGAACTGATGCAACTGTGGCCTCATTCACCTGGAGAAAAGATACCTGTAATAAAACACATGTAATGCTACATACATTTGCTTTAGCCTGCCATAAGGCAGACAGATTCGCCATCAGCAGAAGTAGCCTGGCACTTCTTACAGTTAAAGAAAGACAAGCCAAAGGGAATCCCCCCAGAATCACTGACTATCAATGGATTCACCTCCAGATCTCCCACAGCCTCCACAGCCACACAGACTCTCATCCAAACCATTGTCAACCTGAGCTCCAGTTCTGAACTCTTCAGTACCTTTGGCACCCTCTTGCCTTCCGATATCAAAACCTGGTTCTCCCTTCTTCCAGTCTCGAGCAGTCCACAGCCTAGTCAAAGTCACCATCAGCCTGCACGGGTTCCTCACCTCATCTCACCAATAGCATGCTGCCTGTGTGTTCTCCAGCTGCAAACCTCCTTACTGGTCCGCCGCTATGGTCACCATCCCATGGGTCATTTTCTTTGTTTCTCCTTCTCGGTGGACCCCCCCCCACAATTTTCTGATGATCTGTGCCAGTCTTCTCTGGATTCCCAGAGTTTGCAACCCTTTGAAAGCCACTGGCAGCATAGATGCCGTCATCTTGGGGCCAGGTCCAGCGGTTGCAGAATTTTAAAGCTCTTTTAACAAACCATTTAAATCCTGAACAGAGCTGTCTGTAGTTAGACTGGGTGGTAGAAGCCTGCAGAGGAGTGCTGTGTCTCTCTCCTCAATCTCTGCAGGTCTGAACCAGTAACTGCGCCTCATGGCAACAGTGCCACCATTTTTTGTATGCTGCGTGACAGATCTGATGTCATAGAAGCTGTCACAGAAAATGTACATATTAGAGCAGATATAATTGATATTATCCAACTATCCCCCTAAATTCACATTCCACCTTAAGCAATCCCTATTGCATAAGTGCTCTGTGATTAGTAAGGGTAAAAAGAAAAAGGTTGAAAACCACTTTTAATTGTATCTAATTGAGCCATTATGTGCACGGTTTCATAACTCGAAAGGAGATGGGCCAATAACGACTTTTCTCAAGCAAAATATTTCAGTAACAATTGTGTCTAGACCAGTGATTCTTAACCTTCCCTTCTCACTTACATACCACCTTAAGCAATCCCTTCCTTATCACAGAACACTTGTTGCATAGACATTACAAAGTGGTTTGTGAGTGGAAAGAAAAAGGTTGAAAACTACTGAACTAAGCAGTCTACTTACATTGCACAGGCTTTTTTTTTTTGCACAAAGCTCATTTGATCTTTATTTGTTAATTTTGACAAAATCTTTGCAAGATTATTTCCCAAGGGTTTGACCATTAACTTATAGTCTGTGTTCAGCAATGATATTGGTCTATAAGATGATTGTTTTAATGTATTCCCCACCAGAAAAGATCCTTCATGAGAGTGACTCCCAAGAACTTACATTGGCTCACCCCTTCACCTCTGATCCCCTAATGACCAATGGATCATACATCTCTGGTTTTCCCTTCCTGAAGTCAACAATCAATTCCTTGGATTTGGTGATGTCAAGTGTGAGGTTGTTGTTGGAGCACCACTCAGCTACATTTTCAATCTCCCTCTTGTATGCAGACTGATGTTCTCCAATTTTTATTTTATTGTGGGACTGTCCCTTTAAGAGAACAGATTTAACAACCTGCTTGCAAATTTGAAGTGTGTGAAACGAGCAGCAAGCTTTGAACATGTTCCTTTTACTGGATACATTTGAAGAGTCAACACAGATACTCCGGAGAAGCCAGATGCAAAGACCATGTGATCAACCTCTTAAAAAAAAACACATCATTTGTTCAGGTGGCCACTTTAAGGAAGCAGCACAAGAGTATCAAATTCTTTGACCTCTTTTGTGGGATTGAGAATCCCACTTGGCCTCATTGTGTGGTTATATACAAATTATCAGAGTTCTTTCTGTTAGTAATGAGGTATGAGAGACCACTTTAACTGACCCATGAAAAGGGTTTTAAAGTTGAAAAAAAAACTGCACTCTTCTTGACTGACCCACAAAAAGGGTTCTAACTGCAGAAGGGACTCATCTAAAAAGAATATTTCTCTGAAGCACCTCAAATAGGGCATCATAAATAATCAACATTCTATCACCCACTTCAGGAACTGCCAATTTCATCTTAAAGCCTGCGTGTCTTATCCATCTAAAGCCAGTGTGTTGCATCAATTTCAAACCAGTGTCCTAACTGAATTTCCAAAACTAAACTTTTAAGCTGCCTTCTGAGAGTTAAGCCTGAAGCTGTCGTTGCTTGGGGTATTCCCCACACACCAATATTTGTGCATTGTTAGAGTTTAAGTTAGATAATTATTTATAAATTTAAGTTTAGATTAAATTAGGTGTTATATAATTGTTGATTAATAATTCAAAATATTAATTTAAACCTAACACCGTCTGTGCTTATTTTTAAAGCACAGCTGTCGTATACCTAACAGGACTTACCACCTCTTTTTATACAGTCAACTACCATAGTATCATCACCAAATTTGTAGAGGGCGTTGTTGTACTGAGCCTCAATGTCATATGTGTAATAGGAGTAGAACAGGAGGCTAAAAAATGCAGCCCTATAATGTTCCACTACTGATGGAGAATGTGGAGGAGAGGTTCTTACCAATCCTTACTGATTGTAGACTGGAGGTGAATAAACCAAGGATCCAATTACTCAGTGGGGTGTTGAGTCTCAGGTCTTAGAGTTTGCTGATCAATTTTGAGAGGATGATGGTGTTAAATCCCAAAATGTAGTCAATAAAGAGCATCCTGATATATGTAACTTTGCTGTCCAGGTGCTCCAAGGGTTTGTGTGGAGCCAGTGAGATGGCACCTGCAATGGACCTGTTGCTAGGATAGGTGAATTGGAACAGACCCATGTCACTGTTCAATCAGGAGCTGATATGCTTTAACACCAGCCTTTCAAAACACTTCATCACATTTAATGCAAGTGTCACTGGTCAATAGTCATTTAGGCAGGTTACCGCACTCTTCTAGGGCACCATTACAATTGACATCTTTTTGAACCAAGTGGGTAGCACATTCTTCTGGAGTGAAATGTTGAAGATATCCATTAATACATTGGTAAGTTGGTCAGCACAGATTATTAATACTTGGCCAGATACTCTATCTGGATTCACTCTCCTGAAGGCAGCCTGCACATCATCCTTGGATATGGACAAGAGGATCATCAGGTGACACAAGGGTCATGGTTCTCTTTTGTTCTTGTAGTTGAATCAGGCATAGTACCTTGATGAAGGGCTCAAATCCAAAACATTCACTATGTATTTTTATCTTTGCTGCATAAAATAAACTGTTTGATCAGCTAAGTTTCTCCACCATTGCATTTTTACTTCAACCATATCGGAAGATTTTTGTGTTTTACTACTCCTCCTCCTCCTTTCTAGTTTCTCCTGCGAAGCCATTGTGTAGTCCAATTTACTACCTCATTCTGGATACTGCAGACTGAACCTTCTTGACCAAGCTCCCATGTGGGAGCTAGTCAAAGGCCTTACAAGCTTTCATGTGGACAACATTCATTGGCTTTCCTTCATCAACTTTCCTGGTAATCTCATTGAAAAAAAATTGAAATATTGGTTAAACCTGATCTATCACATTCAAAGCCATGTTGACTAACTCTCATGTCTATCAAACTGCTAATATCTGGTATCTTAAAATAGAATATAGTCCAATAATTTACCCACTACTGATGCCAGGCTCAATGGCAATATAATTTCCATGATTATTCTTAGAGCCTTTCTGAATTAGCTTTCTGCTAATCCTCTAGCACCTCACCTACAACTAAGAATGTTTTGAGATGTTTGCCATCAACCTCATCTATGCCTCTCTTAATCTTGCAAACTCTATTAAATCACCTCTCATTCTTCATCATTTCAAAGACAAAAGACCTAGCTCTGTTAACCTTACCTCATAAGACACATTCTCCATTGCAGGCAACATTCTGGTAAATACCCTCTCCAAAGCTTTCACATCCTCCCTGTGAACTGAACATGACCAAGTGTGGTCTCACCAGAATTTCATAGAGCTGCAACATAACTTCATGGGCCTTGAACCCATCCAGAATCCCATGCAAGTAGCCACTGAACATTCTCCACATTACTTCTGTGATTTTCCCCAAAAACAGCTGTTTCCAATTTACTTTCCCCAATTCTTGCCTGATCCCATTATTATCAGCCCTTCCCCAATTATACATTTTATTTACTCTTATCCTCATCCAGAGCCATGCCAAATATCAGAGAGTTGTGGTCATTATCACTGAAAGGCTGCCCCACCAAGAGGTCTGTCACCTGACCAGATTCATTGCCAAGTACTAGATCGAGGAGGAGGAGGAGGAGGAGGGAGTGAAGGGGTTAATTGGTCAAGGGCCAATAAAAGGAGATAAGGCAAAGGAGCAGCCAAGAGAGAGGTATGTCCCTCTGTTTTATTTGTCACATTATATTTTTCTCTTTGTATGGTGAGGGGGAGAGAGAGAAGGGATGAGTCTGAGAGTTGTTTGCTGTTCTCAGTGTCAGATATGGGAGGTCCTGAAGTCTTCTAGCCTTCTGGATGTCCACGTCTGCGCTAGTTGTGCTGAGCTGCAGCGTCTCAGGGACTGTGTTAGGGAACTGGAGCTGCAGCTTGATGACCTTGCTCTGGTCAGGGAGAGTGAGGCTACATAGATAGAAGCTATAGCCAGGTGGTCTCACCAGGGCCACAGGAGGAGGATCAGTGAGTTACAGTTAGGAGAGGGAAAGGGAAAAGACAGGGACAAGAGAGGGCCTGTGTGCCTGTAGCCCTCAACAATAGGTACTCCTCCATGAGTACTTTCAGGGGGGACAGTCAGGCTGGGGAAGGCAGCAGTGGCTGTACCTCTGGTACAAGGTCAGCCTCTGTAGCCTAGAAGGGTAGGGAAAGGAAGAGGAGAGCAATAGTCAGGACAGATAGTGGATTCTGTGGATATGATAAAGAAAACAAGATGGTGGTTTTCCTCCCAGGTGCCAGGGTCTGGAATGTAACTTCTCCCGTCCATGACCTCCTAAGGGTGGAGCGTAATGAACCAGAGATTGTGGTACAATGGGAGAAAGAGTGAAGTGGTCCTAAAAAATGAATATAGAAAGTTAGGTAGGGAGCTAAAAAGAAGGACCACAAAGAGGGTAAATATCTGCATTACTTCCTGTGCCATGCAATAGAATCAGGTGAAGGATGAATGTGTGGCTGAAGGGGTGAAGGGGCAGGGATGTGAGTTCTTGGATCACTGGGACCTTTTTTGGGGAGAGGAGGGACCTGAACAGAATGGATGGGTTGGACCTGAATCCCAAAGGTACCAGGATTTTGGCGGGGACATTTTCTAGGGCCATTGAGGCTTTAACCATATAACCACTTACAGCACAGAACAGGCCAGTTCGGCCCTACTAGTCCATGCCGTAGCAAATCCCCACCCTCCTAGTCCCACTGACCAGCACCTGGTCCATACCCCTCTAGTCCCCTCCTATCCATGTAACGATCCAGTCTTTCCTTAAATGTAACCAATGATCCTGCCTCGACCACGTCTGCCGGAAGCTCATTCCACATCCCCACCACCCTCTGCACCCTCTGTGTAAAGAAATTTCCCCTCATGTTCCCCTTATAATTTCCCCCTTCAATCTTAAACCATGTCCTCTAGTTTGAATCTCCCCCTTTCTTAATTGAAAAAGCCTATCTACATTTACTCTGTCTGTCCCTTTTAAAATCTTAAACACCTCTATCAAGTCCCAAAACTAGGATGGTTGAGGGAAGGAGTCCATATAAAAGAGAATAGCAAAGAGCAGGTGTGTCCACAAATAGAGAAAGCTTGTAGACAATGTTTGGGGGTGGAAAGGCAGATGAATGAGGAGGAAAGGGATCAGTGCTGTGATGGGGGGTGGGGGAAGATGGTAATAAATAAGTGTTGTCTGTAAAGATAGGAGCTTAAGAATTAAATTAGGAAAGCAAAAAGAAGGTATGAGGTGGGTATACTGAACAGGGTGAAAGTAATTCCGAAGGGATTTTACAAATATGTAAATAGCAAAAGGAGAGTGAAGGATAAAATTGGTCCCTTAGTGATTCAGAGCGGACAAATGTGTTGAGAGCCAAATGAGATGGGGAGATATTGAATGAGTTCTTCTCTTTGATATTCACTCGGGAAAAGGATATGGAATCGTGTAGGATAAGAGCGGCAGGGACTGATCAGGGACACCCAACATAGGTTTGTACGAAGAAGGTTATGTTTAACAAATCTTGTTGAATTTTTTGAGGAGGTGACTAGGAAGGTTGATGAAGGTAGTGCAGTAGATGTAGTCTATATGGATTTTAGTAAGGCCTTTGATAAGGTTCCACATGGAAGGTTGGTAAGGAAGGTTCAGGTACTGGGTATTAATGTTGAGATGATCAGATGGGTTCAATGGTGGCTAAAAGGTAGATGCCAGAGAGTCCTGGTGGATAACTGTGTCAGGATGGAGGCCAGTGATGAGCAGTGTGTCTCAGGGATCGGTGTTGGGTCCCTTGTTCTTAATCATTTCAATTAATGATTTAGATAATGGAGTGGTAAATTGGATTAATAAATATGCGGATGATACAAAAATAGGGGGAGTTGTGGATATTGAAGATGGTTTTCAGAGACTGCAGAAAGATTTGGACTGCTTAGAAGAGTGGGTTGAAAGATGGCAGATGGAGTTTAATACTGATAAATGTGAAGTCCTTAATTATGGGAAGAATAATCAAAACCGGACATATGCCGTGAAGGGGAGGGCATTGAGGAATGCAGAGGAACAGAGAGATCTTGGAATAATGGTGGTTCATTCTTTAAAAGTGGAATTTTGTGGATCGAGTGGTAAAGAAGGCTTTTGGTATGCTGGCCTTGATAAATCAAAGCATAGAATATAGGAGTTGGGAGGTGATGAGACTATTCAAGGCATCGGTGAGGCCAAATTTAGAATACTGTGTGCAGTTCTGGTTCCCAAATTATAGGAAGGATATCAAGGTAGAAGGGATGCAGAGAAGATTTAATAGACTGTTGCCTGGATTGCAGTACCTAGAACACAAAGAAAAATTGATGAGACTGTGTCTTTATTCATTGGAGCATAGAAGGTTGAGGGGGGATTTGATAGAGGTATTTAAAATTATGAGGGGGAGAGAGAGAGAGAGTAGATGTGAATAGGCTGTTCCCCTTGAGAGTAGGTGAGATTGGAATGAAGGGTCATAATTTGAAGGTTAGGGGGCCAAAGTTTAGAAGTAACATGAACGGGAACTTCTTTACTCAGAGTGGTGGCTGAGTGGAATGACTTTCTGGAAGAGGTGGTTGAAGCAGGGTTAATTTTGTCATTTGAGAAAAAGTTGTGAATGTCTCTCTCATTCATGGTCATCCCATTATTTCAATACCAAACCCTACCATTTGGAAATCTTGATTCACAGCTGGCCCACTTTTAAGCAACTTTTTTTCTTTCACATGTTCCCTTTCAGCTCTAACATTACTCTTTTCTTCCCAGCATGGAAAAAGTTACTCAAGACCTTCTGTTATCTGTAATTCCCCCTCATGCTGTTAATCTCCCTTCATTGCCTATCTTTGACATTATCATCAACATGAAATCTCCCATGACCTTTAGATCTTCAGTATGACTCCTCACTTAGACTCAAGACAACAGATGACCTACCTACTGCACACCGGATGTGCTATCAGGTCACAGTCATATTTGACCTGACCTCCATAGGAAGACAATATAAATCCTTCTCTTGTTATCTTTAGTATTCCCTGTAGAAGTCTTTTTCTATTTCCAATCTTCACAATATCATCTCCTTTCCTTTTTTTATCCTTTTGATCTTCACTGTCATTGTGACTCAGAGTATTATCCATCATCCCCTTCATTCATCACTGGCATATTTCCCCTTACTGACACAAAGCAAAGACACTCAGTTGCCTTAACCAGACCAATTTACATGTACCCATCCTGGAACATGTATTTCAACATTAACTTGGAGGATGTGGAATCGATATGGGTGGAGCTGCAAAACACTAAGAGGCAGAAATGCTAGTAGGAGTTGTGTAAACGACACCTAATAGTAGCAGTGAGGTTAAGGATGGTATTAAACAGGAAATTGGAAATGTACGCAACAAAGGTACAGCAGTTATAATGGGTGAATTTAATCTATGTGTAGATTGGGTGAACCAAATTGGTAAGGGTAATGAGGAAGGGGATTTCTTAGAATGTATGCGGGATTGTTTTCTAAACCAGCATGTCAAGGAACCAATGAGGGAACAAGCCATTCTAGACTGGGTATTGAATAATGAGGAAGCATTAATTAGCAATCTTGTTGTGCGAAGCCCCTTGGGTAAGAATGACCACAATATGGTGGAATTCTTCATTAAGATGGAGAGTGACAGAGATAATTCAGATACAAAGGTTCTGAACTTAAAGAAGGGTAACTTTGATATGAGATGTGAATTGGCTAAGATAGACTGGCAAATGATACATAAGGACTAACGGTGGAAATGCAATGGCAATCATTTAAAGATGGCTTGGATAAAATATAAAAAGTGTACATCCAAGTTTGCAAAAAGAATAAATCATAAAAGTAGCGCATCGTGGCTAACAAGGAAAATCAGGGATAGTATCAAATCCAAAGAAGCAGCATATAAACACGTCAGAAAAAACAATATTCCTGTAGACTGTGAGAAATTCAGAGTTCAGCAGAGGAGACAAAGTGATTAATTAGGAAAGGTAAAAGTGATTATGAGAGAAAGTGAAAGCAGAACTAAAGTAGTTATTCCATTGGTTTGCCATGGTCCTTGTTCCCCATGATCAATTCACCTGTTTCTGACTGTAATGGACCCACATTTGTCTTAACTAATCTCTTACTCTTTTAATATCTATAAAAGCTTTTACAGTCATTTTTTTAAAGTTTCCTGCCAGCTTTCTCTCATAATCATTATTACCTTTCCTAATTAATCACTCTAAATAATCTTCAGGAAATAGTAGGGGATCGAGGATCTAATGTGAGGGAAGGACTGAAGAAAATAAATGCAAGTCGAGAGGTTGTGTTGGGTAAATTGAAGTGATTAAAGGCAGATAAATCCCCAGAGCTGGACAGTCTATATCCCAGAGTGCTTAAGGAAGTAGCCCAAGAATTAATGAATGCATTAGTGATAATTTTTTCAAAACTCTTTAGATTCTGGATTAGTTCCTCAGGATTGGAGGGTGGCAAACATAACCCCACTTTTTAAGAAGGTAGGGAGAGAAAAAACAGGAAAATATAGACCAGTTAGCCTGACATCGGTCCTGGGGAAAACGCTCAAGTCAGTTATTAAAGATGCGATTGCAGCACATTTGGAAAGGTGTGATATCATCAGACAGAGTCAGGATGGTTTTATGAAGGGAAAATCATGTCTGTCCAATCTAATAGTGTGTTTTGAGGCTGTGACTAATAGAGTGGATAGGAGAGAACCAGTGGATGTGGTATATCTGGACTTTCAGAAGGCTTTTGATAAGGTCCTGCACAGGAGATTTGTGTATAAATTTAAAGCACATGGTTGTGATAGTACAGATCTATCACCAATGTATATAGTGTATATAGTTACGGTATCTAGACTGTGCTTACAGCGATTGGCTGAGAGCTAAGCCACGCCTACTGTCTGGGCCTTAAAAGGTTGTGTCCCTAGCCAGGTCGGATCATTCCGGACTGGTCGGCCACCTGTGAAGAGCTCCTGTCTTTTGCTAATAAAAGCCTTGGTTTGGATCAACAAGTCTTTGATTCTTTTGACGAGCTCTATAGTGGTATAAGAGGAAAGGTATTGAGGTGGATAGAGAATTGGTTGACAGACAGGAAGCAAGGAGTAGGAATAAACAGGTTCTTTTCAGAATGGCAGGCAGTGACTAGTGGAGTACCGCAAGGCTCTGTGCTGGGACCACAGTTGTTTACAATATATAACAATGACTTAGATGAGGGAATAGAAAGCAACATCTCCAAGTTTGCAGATGACATAAAGCTGGGTGGCAGGGTTAGCTGTGTAGAGGATGCAGGGTGACTTGGACAAGTTAATTGAGTGGGCCAGTGCATGGCAGATGCAATATAATGTGGATAAATGTGAGGTTATCCACATTGGAGGCAGGAATAGGGGAGGATTGATACCTAAATGATGTCAGATTAGGAAAAGGAAAGATGCAATGAGATCTGGATGTTGCTGTGCAGCAGTCATTGAAAGTGGGCATGCAGGTACAGCAGGCAGTGAGGAAAGCAAATGGGATGTTGGCATTCATAGCAAAAGTATTTGCGTATAGGAACAGAGGGGTTTTACTGCAGTTGTACAGGGCCCTGGTGAGACCACACCTGGAGTATTGTGCACAGTTTTGGCCTCCTTATCTGAGGAAAGACATCCTTGCCATGGAGTGCAAAGAAGGATCACTAATGATACCAGGGATGGCAGGACTTGCATGTGAAAAAAGGTTGGATTAACTAGGCTTGTACTCACTGGAATTTAGAAGATTAAGCAGAAATCTTATAGAAATGTATAAAATTCTTAAGTGATTGGACAGGCTAGATGCAGGAAGGTTGTTCCTATTGTTGGGGAATAGGGGACACAGTTTAAGGATAAGGGGAAGTCTTTTCGGACTGAGATTAGATTTTTTTTTCTCTCAGAGAGTGGTGAATCTGTGGAAATCTTTTCCACAGGAAGTAGTTGAAGCTGGTTCCTTCCCTGTATTTAAGAGAGAGTTAGATTTGGCCCTTGTTGCTAAGGGGATCGGGGGTATGGGGAGCAGACAGGAACTGGGTATTGAGTAGATGATCAGCCATGATCAAAATGAATGATGGTGTAGGCTTGAAGGGCCAAATGGCCTAACTACTACACCTATTTTCTATGTTTCAAAATATGATGGATCTCTGAAGGTCAAAAGGATGTTATGGACACATATGTGTTTTTTAATGTGTCCACATTATCACTTCCTAAAAGCAATGTCCACTTGTTGGGATGAGTAGGGGAATACTTCAGATCTCTCTCTTCAACCCTCTTCACCTCTTGTCAGCACCTCAACCTCGATTAGAGCTTTGACCTCCATATTCTGTGATTCTCCTACTCATCAAGAAAGCAAATGTGGGTAACCTGCCTTGTCTTATCAATCTCCAGTGATTTACTCCTTGGTTGATCATTGCTGAGACCTGCATATGTCTGCCTCTGTAATATTGTATAAATAAATCCTGTTCCATGACTAGCCTCGCCAAACGAACCCAGCTCAGCGCGGACATTGGTGACTTCAGGGGTTTCTATGAAGCTCTAAAGGCTGTGTACGGCCCCTCACCCCAAGTCCAAAGCCCGCTGCGCAGCTCAGACGGCAAAGTCCTCCTCAGCGACAAGATCTCCATCCTCAACCGACGGTCAGAACACTTCCAATCTCTTTTCAGTGCCAACCGCTCAGTCCAAGATTCCGCCCTGCTCCAGCTCCCTCAACAGCCCCTAAGGCGAGAGCTGGATGAGGTCCTCACCCAGGATGAGACATATAAGGCAATCGAACAACTGAAAAGTGGCAAAGCAGCAGGTATGGATGGAATCCCCCCAGAGGTCTGGAAGGCTGGCGGCAAAACTCTGCATGCCAAACTGCATGAGTTTTTCAAGCTTTGTTGGGACCAAGGAAAACTGCCTCAGGACCTTCGTGATGCCACCATCATCACCCTGTACAAAAACAAAGGCGAGAAATCAGACTGCTCAAACTACAGTGGAATCACGCTGCTCTCCATTGCAGGCAAAATCTTCGCTAGGATTCTACTAAATAGAATAATACCTAGTGTCGCCGAGAATATTCTCCCAGAATCACAGTGCGGCTTTCGCGCAAACAGAGGAACTACTGACATGGTCTTTGCCCTCAGACAGCTCCAAGAAAAGTGCAGAGTACAAAACAAAGGACTCTACATCTCCTTTGTTGACCTCACCAAAGCCTTCGACACCGTGAGCAGGAAAGGGCTTTGGCAAATACTAGAGCGCATCGGATGTCCCCCAAAGTTCCTCAACATGATTATCCAACTGCACGAAAACCAACAAGGTCGGGTCAGATACAGCAATGAGCTCTCTGAACCCTTCTCCATTAACAATGGCGTGAAGCAAGGCTGTGTTCTCGCACCAACCCTCTTTTCAATCTTCTTCAGCATGATGCTGAACCAAGCCATGAAAGACCTCAACAATGAA
The DNA here is from genome assembly GCF_036971445.1 of Narcine bancroftii. NCBI lineage: Eukaryota > Metazoa > Chordata > Chondrichthyes > Torpediniformes > Narcinidae > Narcine > Narcine bancroftii. Next base: position 248,260,107 of record NC_091472.1, on the reverse strand, counting down.
GACGCTGTTTACATCCGGTACCGTACGGATGGCAGTCTCTTCAATCTGAGGCACCTGCAAGCTCACACCAAGACACAAGAGAAACTTGTCCGTGAACTACTCTTTGCAGACGATGCCGCTTTAGTTGCCCATTCAGAGCCAGCTCTTCAGCGCTTGACGTCCTGCTTTGCAGAAACTGCCAAAATGTTTGGCCTGGAAGTCAGCCTGAAGAAAACTGAGGTCCTCCATCAGCCAGCTCCCCACCATGACTACCAGCCCCCCCACATCTCCATTGGGCACACAAAACTCAAAACGGTCAACCAGTTTACCTATCTCGGCTGCACCATTTCATCAGATGCAAGGATCGACAATGAGATAGACAACAGACTCGCCAAGGCAAATAGCGCCTTTGGAAGACTACACAAAAGAGTCTGGAAAAACAACCAACTGAAAAACCTCACAAAGATAAGCGTATACAGAGCTGTTGTCATACCCACAGTCCTGTTCGGCTCCGAATCATGGGTCCTCTACCGGCATCACCTACGGCTCCTAGAACGCTTCCACCAGCATTGTCTTCGCTCCATCCTCAACATCCATTGGAGCGCTTTCATCCCTAACATTGAAGTACTCGAGATGGCAGAGGTCGACAGCATCGAGTCCACGCTGCTGAAGATCCAGCTGCGCTGGGTGGGTCACATCTCCAGAATGGAGGACCATCGCCTTCCCAAGATCGTGTTATATGACGAGCTCTCCACTGGCCACCGTGACAGAGGTGCACCAAAGAAAAGGTACAAGGACTGCCTAAAGAAATCTCTTGGTGCCTGCCACATTGACCACCGCCAGTGGGCTGATATCGCCTCAAACCGTGCATCTTGGCGCCTCACAGTTTGGCGGGCAGCAACCTCCTTTGAAGAAGACCGCAGAGCCCACCTCACTGACAAAAGGTAAAGGAGGAAAAACCCAACACCCAACCCCAACCAACCAATTTTCCCCTGCAGCCGCTGCAACCGTGTCTGCCTGTCCCGCATTGGACTTGTCAGCCACAAACGAGCCTGCAGCTGACGTGGACTTTTTACCCCCTCCATAAATCTTCGTCCGCGAAGCCAAGCCAAAGAAAAGTTTGTTTTTATGAAAACTAATTTACAACATCACAGTCGCTCACTCAATTTCTCATTTTTTTTTCCTCTCTGAATCTTGTTCAATGTTTCACAAACTGGAGCTAAGCCAAAATCCTAAGGCCAACATGTCCTCACTACAAAGGACTAAATACCCACCTTTGTCAGAGTTCTCTGGTGGGTGATTGAATCATATATCGCAGAATCATGGCTGATCCATTGTGGAGGATGAAGACATCATGTTTGTTGTTAGGCAGGAAGGTGTGTAGACACTGTGATTGTAATGTAATACACAAAAGTGCTAGAAACTCAGCAGTTTATACGTCATCTATAGGAAGGAAAGGGTACCTACCATTTGGGTCTTGAATCCTTTGCAGCGTTGGTTTGAAAGGAGGTCTTCATTCTCACCCCACCTTCCAACACTGGATCAATAACCATGCAATTCACAGTTCTCCATCCACATATTCAAATATTGTTTCTAAATGATGGTTTCTACTTTTACCTTGCTTTCTGATTGTGAATTCTGACTGTTTCTGCACTCTGGGTGGATTAAAAAAAATGCTGTTATGACTTACTTTAAACCTATGCCCCCTATTTTTGACCCTTTACTAAAAAAATATAAATCGTATGCGACAGCCCGCAATTATGGAGATTGGGCCAGCACATCGCACGGCAGCAGACGCGGACAGAGATCACTAAAGCGACTCCCACGAGAACGAACCGGCAGGGGTAGAAGCTGGGGCAGCATCAGACCAATGGTGCTGGTCAAGCTGCCTAGCTAACTCAGTAGAAGCAGGCTGGGGAAGAAGGGCATTCATATGCATGAATGTTCCCACCCACCATTGTTATTCATATGGCTGACTCAATCAGCCAAAAAATGGCAGGAACTTGAACGGTATAAAAGCATCCTTTCCAGCCCTAATAAAGTGAGTGAGCTTAACCTGCCACACTGTATGAGTGTGTATTTCTTTGTAGTGATCGGCTACAGATTTACCTCCGTAAATGTTCCCAAAGAGAAACATTCTACCTTATTCAATCTTTTATCATAACTGCAAATTTCCAGTCCTGCTAAAATTCTTGCAAATCTTCTTTGAACTCTCTCCAATACCATCAAATCTTTCCCATAATATTGTCACCAGTTGTGTATGCAATACTTAAGCTGTGGTCTAACCAATGTTGGATACAAATTTAGCGTCAGATCAACTACACTGACGTTGTAACTGGATGCCATGTGACCTGCTGCGTTTCTCCAGTACGTTGATGCAGTGCACTCAACCCCAGCATCTCCAGATGTTCTTGTTTAGAATTCAAATTTAGAATTTGAATTTATTGTCACCAACGTGTCATGGAATTCATTGTTCTGCAGCAGAATTAAAGGTGAAAAAAAAAGCATTTAAAAAATAAATAATTTAGTGCAAAAGAACAAAAAAAGAAAAAAAACTTCCTTTCAGAAATCTGAAGCTCTTTTTGTATCATTGTGTGTTTATCTTCATGCTCCTATACTTCCTTCCTGATGTTAACAGTGAGAAGAGAGCATGGCTTGATGACACCATCTCTTGTAGATGTCCTTAACAGAGTGAACACTAATGCCTATGATGGCACTGGCTGAGTTCACTCTCTGTAGCCTGTTCCTGTCCTGTGTATTGGCACCTCCATATCAGACAGTGATGCAATCAGTCTAGTTACTCTCCATGGTACACCTGTAGACACTTGCAAGAATCTTTGGTGACAGACTAAATCTCCTCAAACTCTTCTGTTAGCAAGTCTTCTTCATGATTGCAGGGACATGGAAGGCCCCAGGATAGATCTAACACCTAGGAATTTGAAGTTCTTGACCCTTTCCACTGCTTACCTCTCAATGAGGACTGGTTTGTGTTCTCCTGGTTTCCCTTTCCTATAATCTACAATCAGTTCCTTGGTTTTGATAATGTTGACTGCAAGAATGTTGTTGTGACACCACTCAACCAGCTGGTCTGTCTCACTGTTGTACGCTTCTTCACTACCATCTGTGATTCTACTGATGACTGTCGTGTCATCGACAAATTTGTAGTTGGCATTTGAATTGTGTCTAGTCACACAGTCATGGGTGTTGAGAGAGTAGAGCAAAGGGCTAATCACACATCCTTGAGGTGCACCTGCGTTGATTGTCAGTGAGGAGGAGACGTTATTTCCGATTCACACAGACTGTGGTCTGATGAAGACATCAAGGATCCATTTGCAGAGGGAGATGAAGAGATCTAGGTATTGAAGCTTGCTGACCAGTTCTGAGGGATGATTTTGTTGAAAGCTGAGGTGTAATCAATGAAAAGCAACTTGATGTACTTATTGCTGTTGTCTAGGTGATATAGGGCTGAATGGTGAGCCAGTGACATTGCATGTTCTGTGCAGAAATTTTGATGCTAGGTGAGTTGCAGTGTATCCAGGCCTTTACTTAGGTATGTGTTAATTCTGGCCATGATCAACCTCTCAAAGCATTTCATCACAATAGATGTGAGTGCCATTGGGTGATAGACATTGAGGGAGTTCACTCTACTCTTCTTGGGCACCATTATGAATGATGCCCCTTTGAAGCAGGTGGGAACCTCTGACTGCAGCAATGAGAGGTTAAAGATGTCTGTGAACACTCTAGCTAGTTGGTTTGCACAGATTTTCAGTACCCTGCCAGGTACACCATCGTGGCTTACACCTTGTGAAGGCTCACATAGTTGAAGGATGTTCTGTCGTTGGCCTCCGGGACAGATATCACAAGGTCGTCAGCTTTTGCAAGGATTCTCACTGGTACTGTTGAATTCTCCTTTTCAAAGCCAGCATAAAAGTTTAGCTCATTTAACATCAACTGCTCCTATTTCCTTTGTCTCAACTAATAAAGAAAAGCATTCTGTGTGACTTTTTACCTGTCCTGTTACCTTTTAGGACCAGGGAACATATGTTTTAGCATCCCTCCACGTCTCTCAATATCCTTCCATTTATTGTATATTCCATTGGCTTTTGGCACCATCTCTTACAGCTCTGGATTTGGCTGCATTTGTTATTTTCCTGTTCAAATGACCAGAGCTCTCATATTATTCTGCTGTCCAAAGTCTTTCTTCTCACTGTAAACCACAGAGCCAATTGTGTATATATATATTTTTTCTATCAAGCATGTAAACTATGTTGAGATCTTTAATAATTGTTACCATTCAAGGGATCATGTACTGAGTCCTGTGGAGCCCTATGCAGTCTTCCAATCTCAAAAAATCCTGCAATCTTTTTCTTCCTGCCAGAAAATCAAAACTGAATCAGAATTGCCATTCTTTCATTGGATTCCACTGTTTTTACCAGTTTTTTTGCTGTGAGATCATGCCAAAAAACTTGTTAAAATCCATGTAGACTGCATCAATCACACTGTCCTCACTGAAACTCTTTTCATTCCTAAAATTTCATTAAGCATGACCTTCCCTTGAAAACTACGTTTCTTCTTTACCCTTGCCTTTTTAAACAAAGCTTTATACTATCCCTGAGAATGCAATACAATTACGGGTATGTGCCCATTACAAACTAAACCGTTGTGTTAATTTCACCCTTTCATTTTCAATAATGGTGCATGTTAACAGTTCTCCTTTCTTCAGACAACATGGAGGATTGCAAACTTGTCGTTGACTCCTCCACAATTAACACTTTTCAGTAGTTTGGAATACACTCAGAATAAATGGGGAAAACAAATATCTGCAGATGGCGGAAATCTAAAATATAAACAGAAAGTGCTGGAAATATTTATCAAGACAGGCTGCATCTGTGGGTCGAGAAACAGATTGTGCTGAAGCATGAACTTTGCTTTTCTTTGATGGTCTATAAATTCACTCACATCCTCCAACATTGGCATCATTCCCCTCTAGTGAAATAATCTCTTCTTGTAATAAACAAGAATGTATTTAAAAAAAAATATCTTTCACCTTCACACACAGTTTACCATTTTGACCCCTGAGTGACCCTAGTTATAATTTAGCTCTTTCATGAAATTATAAAACATTTTTGAATTTCCTTCATTTTGCATAAATAGTATTTTTTCCTCATCTTCTGCTTGCTTTTCTAATTTCCAATCTAGTTTTAATCCTACTTTTCTCATTTTCCTGCTTTATTAAGCTGTCTTTGCCTTAATTAAGGTTCACTTTCTTTTGTTTTGCTTAACCTTTATCCACAGCTCTAGATTTGGCAGTTTCAATCGTCTTTTTTGTGCAAATTGGCTCATGCTGAACAATTTTCAATCTTTTCCATTAAAAGCCTCCAGTTACAGAGACTAATTTATTTAAAGAAGCTGTTTCCAGACCAGTTTTGCAGAACCATTTCTCAGCTTAGCTTACCCAATGTGGAACCTTGCTTATGTTTACCCTATGACCCTTTCTCCAAAAAGGCTACATTAATTTACCATTGTAATGCTCTCCAACTGATTGGGACCAAAGACACACAAAAACTACAGCAGGAATCTTGAGCAAGCAATAATAGCTGAAGGAACTCAGCAAGCCAGGCAGCATACATGGGTAGAAATGGTCAGTCAATATTTCAGATATGAACCCTTTAACAAGACTGGAAGTACCAAAACGAGATCCAGAATTTACACTTGCTGTATAAAGGCTTGCGATATATTGGCTGAAAAATTCCACTAAATATTCAGTCTTATTAATGGATTGTGGTGATATTGTATCCCTTAAATCTCCATACTGAGTTCCTCTAGCAGTTAACTCTTCCTGTACTTGTGATTGTTGAGGACATGGGAGGTGTCCTGGTGCTCTCAGTTTGCAAAGGATGTTCACTCCATGGATCTAAAATGCCTCTATTTATTAGGCAAACTTACTTAGTTGAAATGAAGAAGTGCAGTTCATTTTCAGTGAAATGTCCATTAACTAAGATCATTGATGATCTTCAACGAGTGAAAGATATTTTCCTTAGCAATGCTATTCATTGTCATTTTTTTTATCATTTCCCTCTGAAAATCTAATGTTCTCTACTGACCACAAAGATTTTAACTCAATTTACTAATTGAGAATAATAGTACAGTATATTATTAAATATCATAATAAATAGAATAGTAAACTGCCTAAGCATAACATGTAACTCTCTAATCACTAGTGACATTTGACCCTGTAAATTGCACTCTATTTGCCTTGGCTCTATCCTCTCCCTCAATCTCTTTAAAATTGGAAAAATCGCTCCAGCTTTCTGCTGCTACTTGTACAGTAAGTCTTCAGGAAAGGGTTTCAATGCACTCCTGAGCTACTGGAGTGTAACTTGCTTTATCTAAGGCCAACTTCAATTTTTCTGATGACTCTAACGACCCTGCCACTGGTCTGCCATTTTCCACTAGGCTGTACTCTCTGCCGGCTGCTTCTATGCCAATACTTGGCCAGCAGTCATCTGCTCATTCTAAACTGGTCAAGCTTTGATTCGTTCATGTCGAATCCTGTCTTACTCCATATTTTCGTTCTGCTAAATGCTGCTCGGTTCCTCTATTCCATCACCATTCCATTCATCTGAAACCGAAGCAATAATTCTCTTACCACTCAATCTCCCTCCTGCTAACAACCTTATAACCTTTTGCTTGCAGGGAATGATATTAACAAGCGGGAAGGTGCTCTCTCCTCTGGTATTTCTTATCTATTTCTTTGCTATTTTCCTGTTAAAAATAACTAGAGAAATATTTTCATCAAAAAAGCATTTACCCTGCATAACCATGTCACTTGAGCTTGGCAAAAATAAATGAATTAATCTGACTATGTTCCAATAAGCAGCACTTTGGTCTCCCCAATCAAACACAATCACAAAAAAAAAATTGCCACATTTCTGAAAATGGTAGGGCTCTGAGATTTTTCCAGCTTTCTGTGATTCTGAGCCCCTTATTATTTTGCTGGCCATGTGAGTTCTTCATGCAGTGCCTTTTACCCTCCAGGGGTTAAGTTCCAAAGCAATTTCCAATCCTAATGCAGTTTGCACCTGAAGAGGAGTCTCCTGAAATTATAAATGGATTAGATATGTGACTTTCAGTTGTTTGGAGGCCCCGCTGGGAAAACTTTCAAGACTTGAAATTGTTGGAACATGCCTATAAATCATAAACTTGCAAATTAAACTATTTTTGTTCTATTAAATGATGGTAACAAAAATGCAGGTCATCATGAAAAAAGAAAACAACCTGAAAACAAAAGCTGATTTTTCAGTCGTCTGAAGAAATCTGGGTCAGAGGTTTTTTTTATCATGATCACATGAGCACGATTATTCTGAAACTAGGGAAACATGATCCAAAATATTAAGCTAGATCACAAGGATTCATTCATAAAATGTGACTTATCATGGGTGTGGATTGTATGCCTCTAAATAGAGATGTGTCAATGGTTTAATATATGCAACAGACCAAGAATTGTACAAAAAGATGGGAAAGAGTTGTTTAACTTACCTTCCTAAAAATTTTAATTCGGTATCCAATTAGTCCCAGTCTGTTAGTCTTTTACCAGAGTCCTATTCTTTATTTTTATCTATGTGAATACCCAATTGCTTTTGAAATTGCTTCCATGATCCTTCAACTCATGGATTCAAGACATAAGATTTATTTCACAATTAATCTGTGTCCTCTGCTTGCATCCTGCCAGTGGAATCCGTTTCATCCTGCTTGTTTTAATAGAACTTCTCATAGCTTCATTAAAACTTCTTGTTGCCATACAGAACATGGAACTATATCTTTCTCCTTCCATGTCTGTGCCAACCATATGACAATCTAACCAATCCTATCTTTCTTTATGTGGGTTGTACCCCATTATTCCCTGCCCATTCAAGTGTCTGTCTAAATACAACTTAAATGTTGCTTCTGTCGCCTTCCACCAAGTACATTCTGGACACCCACCATTCGTCTGAAGCCTATAAAATTCTGGTTGTAACTGATTGATTGTGTGTTAGCCAAGTGGAATGTACATTCCCAGTTTGCCTTTATGAATTTTGTAAGGATTGCTATGAAACATACTGAAACTAAAACTTCTGGTTATGGTTCTGAACCATAATCATGGTCCCTGAAGATCCCAAGGTGAACCCATGAACTATGAGGCCACTGGTTTTGACAGTAAGGGTTATGAGTGCTGATTGACATGGGAGAAGATAGTTTCACATTCTAATAATTTCTAAGTGGATCCTCCTGAGTAGTGCATCATATTAGATCAAGATCAACCTTGACAGTAATATTCTCTGGACACTTAGTACTCCAGTAATCCCACCAGCTGAACAATTGGACGAGAAGTGGTCATTCTTATCAAGTCGAAGCACAGCCCTATATTCAATAGATGTGTAGAAGTCGAGAACCTGGCATCTCTTCCTTTTCTACTTGACCAACCACCTTAGGAGCACTCTTGCCTGTGAGGCAAACACTGTGGGATTGAGACTTAGTTGGAAGGGCTCTCCACAAATAATTCAGATCAGCATTTCAGGGCTGTGATTCTGTAGGTGCAGTGTGTTGACAGCTTAAAATAACCAATTCTTGTGCTTGTAGGACACTATTCAAAGAGGCACAGGCAAGTCGTCCCAGCTCCACAGCCAAAACCTCCGCAGCCAATGGCTTCTTTAAGAATTTGATATTTAAGCATTCTTAATCAGCCCGATTTTTAATGCACATAGATTTCTCTGTTGTAATAGGCAATTGAATGGCATCTGCACATATCTTTAACAATTACTTGGAGAACAAATGTGGTCAGAAAGAAAAAGAGACGAGTATAAAACTGATGATGTATCCACTTACTCAGCACTATGAACATCACTTTTTCTTCTAGATTCCAGTCCAAATCCATTAATCAACTTCAAATTCTGAAACTCAGCTGGTATTGAAGTTCAAGAGAACTGATAGCATCATATTGACTTTAAAGTCCCAGTAGACTGATGATCATCACTCACTCAATGGACCCTCTCTTGATGGAACCCATGACTAATGTCACTTGAAGGGTATTCTGACAATGTTTAGTCAGAACTGTTGGATATTAGCACGATTGTGAGGAAGGATTTAAAAGGATACTTACAGCTTCCTAGTAGGAGAAATACATTGCATTGAATGGTTTCTAGTGACTTCTGCAATTTTGGAGTGTTTAATCTTCTTTACCGACAATGAAGGACTTGCAAAGCAGCCAGGAATGTAATTTTATCCAAATGGACAATCTATTTCAGATGTATATATTCTGAAGAGAGTGAACACCACATAATTTAGATGAGAAAAGAGAGGTAGGGAGAAAGCATAAAAATAAATGTAGCTAGTTAGCATGAAATGCCATAAGGGAAATCTTAGAAGCTGTTATTATATAGGAAGTTATAGGAGCTGACTGAAAATATTTAAAATAATCAAGCAAGGAAGGTGTACTCTTTTTCCTCCTGCATCTCAAAAATGTGTTCATTCATAAGTTAACTGGATGCTGTTAATTAACTCTTCCTCCACCAGAGCTGGTATAGATTGATGGGCTGAATAGCTTTCTATGTTGTAAGAAAGAATGAAGAGCTAGGAGAAAACTTATGGTGTGGTTGTTAATGTATGACCATCGCCTTCCCAAGATCGTGTTATATGGCGAGCTCTCCACTGGCCACCGTGACAGAGGTGCACCAAAGAAAAGGTACAAGGACTGCCTAAAGAAATCTCTTGGTGCCTGCCACATTGACCACCGCCAGTGGGCCGATATCGCCTTAAACCGTGCATCTTGGCGCCTCACAGTTTGCCGGGCAGCAACCTCCTTTGAAGAAGACCGCAGAGCCTACCTCACTGACAAAAGGCAAAGGAGGAAAAACCCAACCCCAACCAACCAATTTTCCCCTGCAGCCGCTGCAACCGTGTCTGCCTGTCCCGCATCGGACTTGTCAGCCACAAACGAGCCTTCAGCTGATGTGGACTTTTTACCCCCTCCATAAATCTTCGTCCGCGAAGCCAAGCCAAAGAAGAAGAATAAGGGTAGAGGATTGGCTGGCAAACCAGAAACATAGTTGGTGTAAATGGATTTCTATCTGGTCAGCAAGATTTAACATGACATGTTGCATGGATTAGTCTGTGGCTCTAAATTTTATATGTGACTTGGATGAAGGTGGTGAATGTATGGTTGTTAATCTCATGATGAAACAAGGCACGACATTAAGTTCTAAGGAGGACATAAGGAGTGTAAAGTCAGAAAATAACTATTTTGGCTGTGTAGAGCGAATCGAAAGAACCAAAGACTTGTTGATCCAAAGCAAGGCTTTTATTAACTAAAAGACTGGAACATATCACAAGTAGGTCAACCAGTCCAGAATGACCTGGTCTGGCGAGGAGCAATCCTTTAAGACCTGCTAGTAGGTGTGGCTATGCTCTCAGCCAGTCACAGTCATCCTACACTACCATCTGTACATGTACACATTGGTGATAGAATCTGTACTATCAGAGGCTGAATTTGTTGTTTTTAAAAAGTATTATCTAAATGGTGAGAGACTGCAGGAATCTTAGAAATAGAGGGTATCTGGATTCTAGTTCTACCTACCTTGATAAAGGGCTGAAGCCCGAAACATCAGTATTGTATTTTGACACTGTTTGACCTACTAAATTTCTCCAGCATTGTGTTTTTTACTGTGGATTCTAGTTCATGATTCACACCATGTTAAATTGCTGATACATCGAGTAAGTTGGAGACAGACAGACAGACAGTTCTGATTTATTGAGGGAGTGGTGCAGTGGCATAGCAAGTAGAGATGATGCCTCAAACCCAAATAATTCAAGTTTAATCCTGACCTCTGGTATGGTTTGTGTTGAGCTTGCTTGTTCTCCCTGTGACTGCTTGGGCTATTTCCAAGAGGTACTTCCCAAAGACTTGCAGATTGGCAGATTCATTGGCCATTGTACATTGGCCATTGTAAATTGCCCCTAGTAGATTAGTGAGTGATAGAATCCAGTTGCTGAAGGGAATGTTTAAATGGGGATGTGTAATTTTATCCATGGAACATTGTGACAAAAGGGCTGTTTAGTCATGATAGAATGGGGGTGGGGGGTGGGGGATAAAATTGCTTTTCAGGGAAAATATCACAGCTGTGCTCAGGCAGGACAGACAAGAGGACGTCTACTAAGACTATAGGGCTACAGCTGAGGAACGGGAAAGGTATGACCACACTCATGGGGTTGTATTATAGACTGCCCAATAGTCAACTAGAATTGTAGGAGCAAATATGTACAGAGATAGCAGACGGCTGCAGGAAACATGTGATTTTGCTAGATGGGGATTTTATTTTTCCCACATATTGACTGGGACTCCCATGCTGTAAAAGGACTGGATGGCTTGGAGTTTGTCAAGTGTGTTCAGGAATGTTTTCTTAATCAATATATAGAGCTACTAATTAGACAGAATGCAAAATAGGATCCCCTTATAGGGAACGAGACAGGACAGGTGCCAGAAGTATGTGTAGGGAACATTTTGGGTCCAGTGATCATGATGCCATTAGTTTCAAGTTAATTATGGATTGGGCCTTTTGGTCTGGGCCTTGGATTGAGATTTGAAATAAGAGAAAGGCTAATTTTGAGGAACTGAGAAAGGATCAAGGATGGATAGATTGGGATATGTTGTTTTCAGGAAAGTGTGTGTGAGGTAAGTGGAGGACCTTCAAAGGTGAAATTTTGAGAGTGCAGAGTTTGTATGTTTCTGTCAAGATTAGAAGCAAGGTTAGAAGGCATAGGGAACCTTGGTTTTTGAGGGATATTGGGCATCTGGTTTGGAAGAAGAGAGCAGCAGATAGCAAATGAAATACTTGAGGGATTTTTTTTTTAAATGCAAGAAAAACCTCCAGAAAGAAATCAGGAGGCTAAAATAAGACATGAGGTTGCTTTGGTCGAGAATGTGAAAGAAAATCCTAAGGGTTTCTACAGGTATAATAAAAGCAAAACAAAAGTAAGGGAAAAAATTGGTCCCCTTGAAAATCAGAGAGATCGGCTTTGTATGGAACCATAGAGATGGGGTATATCTTAAATGTTTTTTCCATCAGTATTCACTCAGGAAACAGGCGCAGTAAGGAAGGCACTGGAAGTAAGGAAAACAAGCAGTGAGGTCATGGAACCTATACAGATTAAAGAGGAGGAAGTGCTTGCTGTCTTAAAGCAAATAATGGTGGATAAATTCCCAGGGCCTGACAAGATATTCCCTTGGACCTTGAGGGAGACTAGTGTAGAAATTGCAGAGGCTCTGGCAGAAATATTTAAAATGTTCTTAGCCACAGGTGTGGTGCTGGAGTATTGGAGAGAAGCTCACATTATGCCAGTTTAAAAAAGGCTCCAAAAGTAAGCCTGGAAATTATAGGTCAGTGAGCCAGACATCAGAGGTAGGTAAATTATTGGAATGTGTTCTAAGAGATCAGATATACAATAATTTGGATAGCCAGAAACTGATTAGGGACAGTCAACATTGGCTTTGTGCATGGTAGGTTGTGTTTAACCAATCTTGTAGAGTTTTTTTGATGAGGTTATGAGGAAAGTTGAAGGAAAGGCTGTGGATGTTTTCAACATGGGCTTTAGTAAGGCCTTTGATAGAGTCCCACAATGGAGGTTAGTGAGAAAGGTTCAGACACTAGGTATTCTTAGTGAAGTAATGAAGCAGATTTGACAATGGCTGGACAGGAGAAGCCAGAGAGTCGTGGTGGATGATTGCTTTTCAGACTGGAAGCCTGTGACTAGTGCTGTGCATCAGGGATTGTTGCTGGAACCAGTATTTTTTGTCGTTTATATCAATGATCTGAATGATTGTGGTAAAATGGATCAGCATGTTTGCTGATGACATGAAGATTGGAGGTGTTGTGGACAGCAAAGAATATTTTAAAAACTCGCAGAGGGAGCCAGCTGGAAAGATGGCCTGTAAAATGGCTGACGGAATTTAATGCAGAAAAGTATGGGGTGTTGCATTTTGGAAGACAAACCAAGAAAAGACATACATGGTGGGTAGTAGGGCATGGAGGAAGGTGGTAGAACAGAGGGACCTGGGAATACTGATACACAATTCTCTGAAATGGCATCACAGGTGGATAGGGTTGTAAAGAGAGCTTTTGGCATCTTGGACTTCATAAATCAAAGTATTGAGTACAGGTGTTGGGATGTTGTGGTAAAGTTGTATAAGACATTGATGAGGCCAAATTTGGAGTATTGTGTGCAGTTTTGGTCCCCTAACTACAGGAAAGATATCAATAAAGTAGAAAGAATGCAGAGAAGATTTACTAGGAAGTTGCCCAAACTGAGTTATAGGGAAAGGAGATTTGATAGAGTAAATGTAGACAGGTTTTTTTTTCCCCCACTGAGGGTAGGTGAGACACAAACCAGTAGACATGGTTAAGAGTAAAAGGGGAAAAGTTTAGTGGGAACATGAGGAGGAACTTCTTTACACAGAGAGTGGTGGAAGTGTGGAATGAGCTGCCAGATGAAGGGGTGAATGCAGGTTCAATTTTAACATTTAAGAAGAATTTGGACAGGTAAATGAATGGGAGAGGTATGGAGGCAAATGGATTCAGTGCAGGTCAGTGAGACTAGGCAAAAAAGTGGTTCAACACAGACTAGAAGGTTTGAAGGGGCCTGTTTCTGTGCTCTAGTGTTCTATGGTATTAAGATTCTATGGTTTCTATGCTGTGTAGTAAAAACACAGAAAAGCTAGAGGAACTCAGCAGGTCTCGCAGCGTCCATAGGAGGCACAGATATATTACTCTTGTTTTGGCCTTGAGCCCTCCTTCAAGGTATCCCATGTTGTGTAACTTAATAACAGTATGAGTATTGAATAGAAAAGTAGGGAAGTTATGCCTCTGTAGTATTGACTATTGATGAGACAAAAGAGCATTGCTCTCCTCTTTTAAGGAAAAATGTATCACAGCAGATGTGGTTCTGAGGATGTTTCTGGAATGGTTGTGATGTGTTATGAGAACTGGTTGAAAAGGCTAGGTTTGCATCCTCTAGGATTAGAGACTGAGAGCTGACTTGATTGGAACATAATTTAAAGATATGATGGAAGACCATTCAGTCTCAGGAAACCTGTACCACCCAATTATCCTACCTATCCCACATGTCCTGGAGGGTGATGGGAACCTGGAGCACTCAGAGAAAACCCACACAGGTCACAGGGAGAACATAGCAACTCCTTCAGACCAGGATTTGAACCCTGGTCGCTGGTGCTATAATAGTGTCGTGCTAACCGTGCCACCCTCTTGAGGGTGGATGTGGAGATGGTATGAATCAGGAAGTACAACCCAATGATTGGGTCTTGAAAGCCTGAAGGATAGAGGAAGAAAGCGAATGACGTCAGCAATAAATACAGAAATATTTTTAAGGTTGTTGGTGTGGGGGGGGGGGGGGGGGGTGGAGAGGAGACTTAAAAGGAACTTGAGGGGAAACTTTCTCGCACAGAGGTTCGTGGGTATATGAAAATAGCTGCCAGAGGAAGTTGTTGAGGTGGGGACAATTACAATGACCAAAAGACATTTAGACAGGTCCTTGGATGGGAAAAAGTTAGAAGGAAATGTGCCATATTGGAATAAGTCCAGTGAACAATTTGGTCAGCATGAACACATTGTGTTGAAGGGGCTATTTCTGTGCTGTACAACTCCATGTCTCCATCACAAATTTAGACCACTATTAACAGAGGAATTAGGGTCCTGTGTTGTATGCTAAGTGTAGGCTTCAATGAATTTGCTAAGTAGGGTGGAGGAAGAAGATTTTATGAGAACAGAGAAATGGTGATTATGATGGTAGATATTGATAAATACAGAAAGAAGTGTCTATTTTTTGGTAAAAACTTAATATGCAGCTTGTGGCACTGTGCAGATTGAAAAACAGGCATTACCAACCATGATACAGAGCTGATGCATTGCTGGGAACAAATGTTTAATAAAAATTGGCTTCCCATTGCTAAAAAGACAAATATTTTTGTTTGTTTTGTTTGAAGTATAATGTTCATCGTCCAGCAAGTCGTCATCAAGTTTATTGTCATCTGATTGTACAAGTACACGCGGGTGAAATAGCGTTATCCAGTCCTCGGTGCCAAATAAGCAGATGCTCAACCAGACATAACACACATGCAGACAAATAATACATACGAAGAACAAGTATTTCAGTGATTAAAATAAATAAATATTATTTTGCACATGGGAGAGTGTCGGATGGTTAGTGTGGGAAGTGTCTTTGGTCGTTCAGCAACCTCACTGCCCATGGGAAGATCTGTTCCTCAGCCTGCTAGTGTTGGCTCTAATGCTCCTGTATTTCTTCCCTGATGGGAGCAGGTGAAAGATGCTGCGTGCGGATGGAAGGAGTCCTCAATGATTTTGTGTGCTCACTTCAGATAATGATCCCAGTAGATCACATCGATGGAAGGGGTAAGGAGTCTCTAATGATCCTCTCTGCCGCTCTTATGATCCTGTGGATTAACCACCAATCCATTTTTTTTCTCCAGTAATTGTAGCACACTCTGATGCAGCCAGCCAGGATGCTGTTAGTAGAATTCCTATAGAAGGTTGATATAATGGTGGCCAGTAACCTTGCCTGCTTTAGTCTTCTCAGGAAGTACGGTCACTGTTGCGCTTCCCTGACAAGAGAGGAGATCTTGAATGTCCACGATAGGTCACAAGTTAAGTGAACTCCGAGGAACTTGGTGATCTCCACTCTCTCCACTACGGAGCTGTTGATGTGTAGTGGATGGCGGTCGTTCATGGTTCTCCTGAACTCTACAATCATCTCCTTTGTCTTGTCCACATTGAGACTTGGCTTGTTACTCTCACACCATTTCCAGAGATTTTCCACCTCTTCTCTGGCATGCAACTCCGAAAGCTAGATTGTACTTGGCAATTTTTTTGGAGAGGAGGGATGAAATAATAATATGGAGGATAATTGGTGGATACCTGCAGAAACATGATCCATTCCACTCCAACACAGTGCATTAATTTAGTGAAGATCTGTCTGGGACCCATGCCATTTTGGTATTTGATAAATCCCTAATGGAGGGAAGGGTCAGTAAGTTGCAGATGATACAAAGGTAGGAGGTAGATAGTGTAGAAGGTTAGAAGGCTTTCATAAAGTACAATGGGATATAGACAGGATGCAAGGGTGGGCAGATAAGTGGCAGATGGCGTTCAATCTGGTTAAATTGAGAAGTGATGCACTTTGGAAGGTTGAACTTGAAGGTGCGTATGTGGTTAATGACGGGGTTCTTAGCAGAGTGGAGAAATAGAGGGATCTTGAAGTCCAAGTCCATAGATGCCACAAGGTTGCTGTACAAGTTGATGGGACGGTGAAGAAGATGTATAATGTATTGGTCTTCCTTTATTAGGTCATTGAGTTCAAGTGCTACGAGGAAATTCTTCAGTTCTATGAAACTCAGCATATTATGTTCAATTATGGTCACATCACTGTAGGAAGGATGTGGAAGCTTAAGAGAGAATGCAGAGATTTACCAGAATGTTGCCTGTATTGGAGAACATAGCTTTTGAAGAAAGGTTGACTGAGCTTGGATTTTTCTCTTTAGAGCAACAGAAGAAAGAAAGGCAACTTAATAGAGGTATATAAGATTATGAGAGGCACAGATATGGTGGACAGCCAGCATATTTTCCCCAGGGCAGGAATAGCTAATATATAACAGTTTACAGCGTGGAAACAGGCCATATCTATGTTTAAGGTGAGTGGAAGAAAGTTTACATGAGAGGTTTGGGGGTAATGTTTTTGCACAGAGAGTGATGAATGCCTGGAATGCATTGTGGGAGGGGGGAGGGGGAGGGATGTGTGTGGTGGGGGTAGTAGAGAGTGGTGCAATTGGGAGATTTAAAAGATTCTTACATAAGCACATGGAAATAAGAAATATAAAGGGTTATGGACTGTGAGGTTAGAAAGGGTTAGATTGATGCTGGAATAGTTTTGCATAGGTTGGAAAACATCATAAGCCAAAACTATATTCTGCTGTACTGTTCTCTGTTCCATATACCTTATCATGATAACATCCAGAAATAAACCTTTTCACCCATTGTAATCAGCCTGGCATCTGGGGGTGCAATCTCTACAGTCCCATTGCTCTTCTCCTTGTTTGTTCCCTCTCTTATCCACACACTCACACACCCACACATTTCCCTTTGACTCTTTACCATTAACCAAAGGGGTATTCAAAAATTTTCACTAGCTGCTCAACATCGGCACATTTGGTATGTGACCCATGTTGTAACAAAGTGAAAGTACAGACTTCACCAGAACATTACCCAAGGTCCCTGGTGTGTAGGACATCAACACAAAATGCTGTACCGCCAAATGCTGTTCCAAATGGCAGAATCTTATCTGAATTTCAATTCCAGTGCCCATGCTGGGATTTAAAGGTCTTTTGTTGATCTGCATTCTTTAAGCAATGCATCATTTGGCCATATTACTGCAGTAGTACGAGGAGAATCAAACGCTCTTTCTTGGGAATGTCATACTGTGGGAAAATTTGAAATTAAACATTTGTTGGATGGAACACTTTCTTTCTGGGAATGAACACTTGGCATTACACTATAACTCATTTGGAAAACAGATTCTTTCAAGTTCAACATCTAAAATTAACTTTGTAGCTGCCAAGTGCTGCAATATAGGTTCTCGCCAGGCATAGCCCCATTTACATCGGCTAGGTGATATCCAAATCTATTCCCTCAGAGACTATTTTGTGCAGACCTGGCGATAGGCATTCCCAGAACTATTCTAGTGCTTAATATTCTCATGTTTCAATGCAGAGTAGCAGCAACTTCACCGTCTAAACATTTAAATTAATTCCAGATTGGTTTATCAGTTGCTGTGGAGAGCCCCTTAGGTGTTTTATGAAGCCAATTTCACATCGCACTGGATCTGAACATGAGACTGCTTCCTTTGTAAAGTCTAATATACCATACCACTGAATGTGGGCTGGGCTTTGAGCTAGGATTTCCACTGGAGATTTGGCAATTAAACATGCAAACCATTTGTACTGATTCCAAAGTTGCACCACATATACACCCTTCGACAAGGTCAAGCACATGTTTGCATGACTGCACAGTTAAATTTGAGAATTAGTTGAATGCAAGAATGGAATGGCTGTTAACATGGCATGTAAACATGAAGTGAGTAATGAAGTGGGATCTGTTAAATGCTTGGAATTATACAGGCCAGATTTAGAATGCCAAATGAGTATATTGTATAGGTGTTTTCTAAAGAATTAAATTGTGAAAAATATATTGACTGAATTAGAGACGGTAGAAGATGGGGTGAAAATTGGAGGGAGATGTGATGAAAAGGCTAACTGCATTTAGAGTGGATTAGTTGCCTCGTTCTGATGGTGAGTAAATGGGATTGCAGGCAGTGGAGTGTGATCTCATAATGTTGCAATCTTCCATGGTTGCAGGGGGGTGGTAGGTGTCAGAAGAATTCCGAAGAATTACAGACTGGCCAGTGTTACATTAGTGGACTAGAAAAAGAAATAATCAGGGAAAAATATTTGGCCGGTCACTCAAAAAGATTTGAATCAATTAAAGAAGAGGCAGCATTGACCTGAAAAAAGACAGTGTCTGGCTAACATAATTGAATTTTAGGATGAAAGTTGAAAGAAATGCATTGGACATTAGCAATCACTTTCTTCATTTCCAAATCAACATAAGTAAGGTAAACACATTACTACCCACTTGGATTTTAAAAAAACCAAAAGCTGAGGATATTTTGGGGCCAAATGACAATAGAGGTCACTGATACGGTTGCTACATTTTTTTGGAATATACAATAAACAATAGAGGGCAATATTTCAGAAATGAACTGCTAGCGCATCTGAAAGTCTGACCAGTGCTTGAAAGTTAGAATGGATTATAACACCTCTTCATTGGTCAGGAAGGTGCAGCAGCGCCTAACTTCTTAAGGAGGTTGAGGAGGGAAAGTGTACTGGTCCCCATCTTGACAACATTTTCCAGGAGTGTGTCCTATCTGGCTGTATCGTTGTGTGGTATGGAAACTGCAATGCATCAGACCAGAAGTCAATGCAGAGGATCATTAAAACAGCTGGGAAGATTTCCCTTTCCTCTATTGATGACATTCACTGGGAGTATTGCTTAAATAAGCCTCAAATTATTGAGGGCCCCTACCCTTACTCACACAGTATCTTTAACTCACTAGCATCAGGAAGAAAGTACTGGGGTATCAAAATCAGGACTATCAATCTGGAAAATAGCTTCTTCCTGCAGGCTGTGAGATTGGGTATCCTGCAACTTGGGTTTCTTCTAAATGTAATGAGTAAACCATTTGAAATTATTTCAGCATATTTGTTTTTTATTATTCTTTTGTACATATGTGATTATTGTGTGTTGTGTATTACGTGCGTACACCATGCTCTGAAAAATGCTCTTTTATCTGGTTGTATGTGTACAACCAGATGATAATAAGCTTGAACTTGAATGTCACCATCAGACGGGAAGTACACTGGCACAGTAGTAGGGTCTTCCCTCAGTTCCATCAGTGCGATTCAATTTCAAACTCGCTGCTATCTGCAGATTGCATGAGTTTCCTCCAAGTGCTCAAACTTCCTCCCACATTCCAAAAATGAGCTAACTGCCCTGAGCATGGAGCTGAGTGTAATGATGAAATATGGGAGATGATGGAAACATACAGAAATTAAAGTGGATTAGTGTAGAAATAGTGTTGTTTCACTATCACTCCAGGACAGGCTAGCAGAATGGACAGATAAGTGACAGCTGGAATTTAGCAGAGGAAAGTGCAAGGTAATACCCTTCAGCAGTTAGGAGAGGAGGAAATAATTTTGGCTTCAGTGTATCATTTAAGTGTGTTCACAGGAACAGAGGTTATGATTCCCCTGTACAGTCGATCTTTAAAAATAGCAGGACATACTGAAAGAATGGTTCGCAAAATCATGTAGGATCCGAGAGTCAGAATCACAGAAAGATAGAGTATGAAAACGTGCCCTTTGGCCCATTGAATCTGTGTTCACTATCTGCCTCATTTACATTAATGCTACATTAATCCCATTTTATTTTCTTACAATTTTACCTCTCCTTAGATTCCACCAGTCACCTACACACCAGGGATATTTTATATGACTAATTAACCTGCCAACTAATGTGTCTCTGGGATGTGGGATTAAATCCCAGAAGCAACCCATGTGGTCACTGGGAGAGGGCAGAGACATCACATTGTTTGCACCTGAGGTCAGATTTGACCTCTGGCCTCTATCACTGTGACGTAGAGGCTCTCGTTACTGCACCACTGTGCCACCCTCTTAAGTAGGGTTTATTGAATTCAAAAGCAGGCACGACAAGATAAACCATATCAAACAAGATTCTGGCAGATTTAGATAAAATAGACAAAAAGAAAAGATGATGGCAGACGAGCCAGGTTTTGAAGGATTTCCAGGATAGAAGTAATGGTAGTAATGATCTGGAACTCAGTGACTAAGATGGTGCTGGAAGTGGAGAAGATCAAAGCTTTCAAGAGGAGATTAACTTGCTGAGCCATGGGGATAAAACAAGGGAATGGGACTGACTGGATTTCTCTGCATAGAACCAGCAGGGGCAATGGGCTAAATGAACTCCACATGTGCGGTATTGACTGATTAAATATGTTTCTCTGTAGTCCCATTTACATGACTGGTAAATGAAAAAAGTAACAAATGGAAAACTATAAAACTTAACGATGTGCTATGAGCAATCAAAATGAACTGGGAGGAACTCAACTGGTCAGGAGAGAGATGGACAGTCAACATTTCTGGTTCGTTGAGATTAAAGTGGGAAGGTAAAGGAGCAAGCATAACTCTATGATGTCAAAAATAATGCAACACTGATTTCTAGCACAATACTGAGAGACCATATTTCAAAAGAAGATCACTCAGTCTTTCACATGCACTGACCCACTTTGACTCACACTGTTAGTTCCTTAAGGGGTCCCTTCACAGTGATTCTTTTATTGGCTTTCTTCATAACATTTCTGTGGCTTCTTGCTTATTCTAGATCATACTTACAGTCAAAATTTTTCCAAACCTCATTCTGCCATTTCTATTAGTTTTGGTTGTTTCCTTGAGAGGGTACTGTTACTGGGAAATCTGGAAAGGGACCTTAGGATGTGGTAGACAGGGATAAGGAGCATGTGGACAAAGGCATTGAAAGGCTCATACTGAAGACCCAATTCATTGGTTTTACAAAAGCCTACACTTTTATCTAAATATCAGTGATGCCTGGGTGGTGAGAGTCCTTGAGGATAGAGGCTGCTTTCTTAAGACACCACTTCTTGTAGATGTCCTCAATGGAGTGAAGACTGGTGCCCATAATGGTGCTAGCTAAGTTCATGACTCTCTCTAGCCTTTTTTGTCCTGTGCACTGGCACCTCCTCAAACTCCTCATGAAATATAGAAGCTGGTGAGGCTCCTTCATGATTGCATTGGCATGGAGGCCCCAGAACAGATCCTCAGGGATATCAACACCCAGGAATTTGAAGTGCTTGACCTTTTCCACTGCTGACCCCCTTGATGAGGGCTGGCTCATGTTCTCTTGATTTCCCCTTCTCGAAGTCCACAGTCATCTCCTTAGTCTTGCTAACACTGAGTGCAAGGTTGTTGCGACACCACTCAACAAGGTGATCCATCTTTCTCCTGTAGGCTTCATCATAGCTGCTTGTGATTCTACTGATGACTGTAGTATTGTCAGCAGATATGTAGATGGCCTTTGAATTGTGCCGAGCTACACAGTCATGGATGTAGAGCAGTTGAACATATACTGGAGTGAAAGTGACTCACTCTTAAGCAGTCACTTCTACCGATAAATTTTGGAGACGAGAGTTAATCCAACTTGAAATGGCTTCTTACTCCTCAG
Source organism: Narcine bancroftii (assembly GCF_036971445.1). Taxonomy (NCBI): domain Eukaryota; kingdom Metazoa; phylum Chordata; class Chondrichthyes; order Torpediniformes; family Narcinidae; genus Narcine; species Narcine bancroftii. The sequence goes on along the minus strand of NC_091472.1, from coordinate 248,238,196 downwards.
AGCTTCATATCCTGCAGCTGACTGCTTATCTAATCGTTGCTACATCAGCACAAGGAGCTTCATCCGAATGTGTCCCGACAGAGGCTGGCATCGAACTACATGAAGAGCACAGCCTGTTTCCAAAGACAGGAGGAAGAGGAGATCAATGAGGATTGTGCTCCACATCAACAGCCTGAGCTCCAGGAGCACAATGGCAAGTGATGCCAAGGGAAGAGTTCTCTTGGATGTGCTGTCAAGGAATATTTTGTCCAGCAATGAATTTTCCAAGGGCCAGACATTCTCATCTGATGCATACATTACATTGGATGGATTATGAGTTTTTCCCACTGCTCATATCTAGGATGTCATTTCTCCATTCCCAGGCATTTAACAAGTCTAAGACCAGATTAATGAACAGAGACATGACAGAAAGATGCACCTTCAACAGAACATTGGGTTTATCTTCCCATGAGAGAAACCTCTAGCTCTTCCACACTGACCTGAGTCTCAAGCATGCAGACTGAGAGCAACTCATCTCACGATGTTGCTGATAGCTTGAGTGACTTTACAGTGATCTCAAACCACCACTGGCCACTCTGTGGAAGCTGCTTTACATGTCAGAAGCTTGCACACTATCTGCTTATCATATTTTCTTGTTATTAGGAAAAATATGCCTCGTTCAAATTCTGGGAGCTAATTAAAAGGTCCATTTAAGGACTTGAAGTCTGCAGTCCTTGTCAATCCCAGTAAATATTTTGGGCTCTGAAAATCAAAACTGCAGGCTAGTCCACGAAGTGCAGGCTAGTCCACGAAGTGCAGGCTAGTCCACGAAGTGCAGGCTAGACCACGAAGTGCAGGCTAGACCACGAAGTGCAGGCTAGACCACGAAGTGCAGGCTAGTCCACGAAGTGCAGGCTAGTCCACGAAGTGCAGGCTGGTCCACGAACTGCAGGCTGGTCCACGAAGTGCAGGCTGGTCCACGAAGTGCAGGCTGGTCCACGAAGTGCAGGCTGGTCCACGAAGTGCAGGCTGGTCCACGAAGTGCAGGCTGGTCCACGAAGTGCAGGCTGGTCCACGAACTGCAGGCTAGTCCATGAACTGCAGGCTAGTCCATGAAGTCTTCTAGATCTCCTTTAAATGCATTGGCCTGATGGAAAATTATAAGCATCTGATTATTTAGGTTAATCAAAACTCTACTCATTGACCATCTGGGATCATTTAATATTGGAGGTGATGTCTTTAGATGGAAGCCAATATTCTTCTTCAATCTCTGCAGAAAAAAGATCTTGTATCCAAAAGTCATATTCATAGGTAGCTCAACTCAAGAACAACAACTGGGAAAGAACAAGGACAACAGTATACTTTTGAAAATTGAAGATCTATTTTATCAGGTCCTATCAAATGTGACATGTTTAATGGCACCGCCATCAGTGGTTAAGCATTGTCAGACCCTTTATAATGGTGAAGGCATTAAGAATGGGGTGAGCCACTGTCATTAAAGATGACCTTTATGTTTCAGAAATTAGCTTTTCTAAATGGTGAGTAGCTATCCTAAGGGGATGGGACACGTTGTGGGTTGACTGCAGAAAAGAAAATGCCAACTCACAGCTTGATAATGAGAATAACTTCAAAGACTTGCATATGCCATGTTATTGAATCGGTCCATTCTTGCTGGAAGAGCGACAGGAGATGCTCAATAGGATTTTGGATTTCCATCTGAATAGTTGCTCTTAGTCGGAAGGTGGTAAAACATTCGACATCTAATGTCATGACAGGCAGATTAAATTATACTCTGAAGGGAACATGTTACTCGGGTCATGCCAATCTATCATTCCCTTTTGCTCCCCTTGAACTTGCTGCTTTGTTTTTGCATCTATCAATACACAATTATGCATTCATTTGTTTTCCAATGAAATACACTGAGATCTCAGGCAAATACCAGTATCTTCTTGTCACTGGATCACATTGATGCGATTTACTCCACATTATGACTTTATATATTTCCAACAAATGTGCTGAAACAAAAATTCTGCTGATTAGTTAAACCGGTAAACATATAACCTATAACCATTTACAGCACAGAAACAGGCCCATTCACCCCTACTAGTCTGTGCCGAACATCTTCTCTCACCTAGTCCCACTGACCTGCATTTGGCCCATAACCCTCCACACCTCTCACGTTCACATACTTATCCAACCTACCCTTGAATATTAACATCGATCTTGCTTCTACCACCTTTGCCTGAAATTCATTCCACCACCCTCTGAGTGAAGAAATTCCCCATCATGTTTCCCCTAAACTTTTCCCCTTTTACTCTCAATCCATGCTCTCTTGTTTGAATCTCCCCAACTCTCAGTGGAAAAAGCCTATCCACATTGAATCTACATATCCCCCTTATAATTTTGAATACCTCTATCAAATCACCCCTCAACCAATACTGAAACCCTGGCAACATTCTTTTAAACTTCCTCTGCTCTCTTTCTATTCTGTTTATATCCTTCCAATAAATCAGCGACCAAAACTGCACACAATATTCCAAATTTTCCTTATACAATTTCAACATAACATCCCAACTACTGTCTTCATTACTCTGATTTATGAAAGTCAACATACTAAATGCCTTCTTCACCACCCTCTCCACATGTGATCAACTTTCAGTGAAATATGTACCATGACTCCTAAATCCCTTTGTTCCACTGCACTCCTCAGTTGTCTACCATTTAACGTGTATGACCTATTTTGATTAGTCCTACCAAAATGTAGCATCTCATATTTATCAGTATTAACTTTCATCTGCCATCTTTCAGCCCACTCTTCTAACTGCTCTATATCTCCCTGTAAGCTTCCTCACTGTTCACAACACCACTTTGTACCATCTCCAAATTTACTAATCCAATTTGCGACCCTATCATCTAGATCATTAATAAATATGACAAACAGCAGTGGACCCAGTACCAATCTCAAGGCACTCCACTTGTCACTGGCTTCCAATTTGACAAACAATTTTCCACCACTACTCTCTGGCATCTCCCATCCAACCACTGCTGAATCCATTTCACTACTTCATTACTAATACCTAATGCTTCCACCTTCCTTATTAACTTCTTATGGGGAACCTTATTAAAAGCCTTTCTAAAGTCCAAATATACAACATCCAGAGCCTTCCCCTCATCAACCTTTTTAGTAACCTCCTCGAAAAATTCTATAAGATTTGTTAAACATTATCTACCACATACAAAACCATGCTGACTACTCCAAATCAATCCCTGTCTTTCTAAATAGTTGTATGTATCACCTCTAAGAACACTTTCCATTAATTTACCCACTATCGACATTGGACTTACAGACCTATAATTACCAGGTTTACTTTAGGATCCTTTTTTGAATAGTGGAACAACATGACCCACTCTCCAGTCCTCTGGCACCTCCCCTGTGGCCAGTGACATTTTAAATATTTCTGTCAATGCTCCCACTATTTGTTCACTAACCTCCCTCAGGGTCCTAGGGAATATTTTTCAGGACCTGGAGATTTATCCATCTTCATCTTTTTTTTAATATATCCAACACTACCTCCTCATTAATCCTTATATTATCCATGAGTTCTCTACCATATTTTTTCACTTCATTCGACTCAATACTCTTTTCCTTAGTGAATACTGAAGAAAAAAAAATCATTTAAATTTCTCCCATCTCCTCTGGCTTCTCACAAAGCCTACTCCCATGATCTTCAAGGGGCCCAATTTTATCCCTCACTATTCTTTTACTTTCAATTAACCTATAGAAACCCTTTGGACTTATTTTTACTTTGCTTGCCAAAGCAGCTTCATATTTCCTTTTAGTCTTTTTAATCTCTTTAGGATTTTTTTACACTCCTTATATTCCTCAAGCAATTCACCTATTCCCTGCTGTTTATACCTATTGAACACATCCCTCTTCCTCCAAACCAAGTTCCCAATATCTTTTGGAAACCAAGGCTTCCTAAAATTTCTAACCTTTCCTTTAATCCTCATGAAGACATACCAACTTTGTGCTTTCAGAATTCTCCTTTGAATATCCTGCATTTATCTGCTACATTCTTCCCTGAAAATATCTTATCGTAATCCATACCCTCCAAATTTTTTCTCATCCCCTCAAAATGTGCTTTCTTCCAATCAAGCATCTCAACCTTTGGCCCACCTCTATTCTTTTCCATTACTAGCCTAAAACTAATAGTATTGTGATCACTAGACCCAAAGTGTTTCTTAACACAAACTTCTGTCACCTGACCTATCTCATTCCCTAATAAGGGATCCAATACTGCCCCGTCTGGAGTCAGTTCTTCTGATTAAGAAAACTATCCTGAACACACTTAACAAACTCTACCCCATTCAGACCTATTACTCTATGGCATCCCTATTAATGTTTAGAAAGTTGAAATATCCCATATCTACCACCTTATATTTATTACACATATATAGAACCTCCACAGAAATTTGCTCCTTTATTTCCCTCAGCCCACTTGGTGGTCTATAATACACTCGCATTAATGTTTTCTTGCCTCTGCCAATCCTCAATTCTACCCAAATAGCCTCGCTGGACGTTCCCATCAAACCATTCTTGGCACAGCACTGCTGTAATGTTTTTTTCTAATAAGTAATGCAACTCCTCTACCTTTTATTTCCACCCCCCCCCCCACCTCCCACCCCCGTTCTATCATGTCTAAACCAACAGAATCCTGGAAAACAATCGAATCTTGGAAAATTGCCAAAACTACCTTCCTGAACCAAGTTTCACTGATGGCCATAATATTATATTTCCATGTGTCTATTCATGCCCTAAGCTCATACCCCTTATTTGCAATGCTCCTTGCATTAAAATATATGCACTTGAGAGAATGTCCTCCACATATACTCCTTTTGTTACCATCTATCTACCTTTATCTCCCCTCCTTTATTTATTTTTACATTCTGTTCCCTCTATTCCTTCCAATCTAGGTGTTCTTCCTCCCTAATCTCTGTCCTCTCATTCTGATTCCCACCACCCTGCCAAACTAGTTTAAACCCTCCCCAACAGCTCTAGCAAACCTGGCCACCAGGATATTGGTCCCCCTCCAGTTTAAGTGCAGCATATCCCTTTTGTACTGGTCAGACTTGCTCCAGAAGAGATCCCAATGATCCAGAAATCTAAACCCCTGCACCAGCTCCTGAGTCACACATTCAACCTCCACAACTTCCTATTTCTACCCTCATTAGCGCGTGGCACAGCCAGCCAAGATTGCCACCCGAGGTCCTGCTTTTCAACTTCTTACTTAACTCTATATAATCCTTCTTCAGGATCTCATCCGCACTTCTAACTATGTCATTAGTACCCACTTGGACCACGACCTCTGGCTGCTCGCCCTCCCCCTCCAGAATGTTGTGGACTTGCACTGTTAATGGAATCCACACCACTGGCACATCATTTTTTTTGCAATTGGTCTGCTGTTCTGACCACAAGGTTGCAGAGCTTGGTCTACCATTAGCTGCTGGAAGGCTGGGCCTCAGACAGGCTGGAGCAATCATAAGCTCTTGTGTCCTGGAAGGATTCCTGTCCTGGACTGCCCAACATTGCCAAACCAGTGCAACATGTGGCCTAACAGTCTGGAGAATAACTTATGTTCATTGACAGCTGAATCTCAATCCAGAGAGCCATCTCTCTGCACTCAGAAATGCAACAGACTCAAATTAGAGACTGATCTGCATTGCTGGCAGAGCACTGGTCTTGCACAGGAAATTCATGGAGACTGAAACCTGCACCGTCATCCATTGTCCTGCCTGAACTTGCCATCGGCTGATGCAGGAGTGCATAGTGTATTATTTATTTATTTTGTCTTTGAAAGATGTGTTCAGAGAAGGGGGACATGGATTCCTCTGTGCTCTCTTGCATTAATTACTGCAATTCCTCTGAAAGTCTGGATGCTGACTTTTCATTTTCAACAGCCTTCTCCTGAATGTTTCTATTTCACAATCTTCATCTGAGCTCTTCAGAGCAGTGCTCTCACATCCCTTCTGCTGTTCCACAACTCCAGCCATAGCAACTGAAAGCACATCCTCTCTATGTTGGGTCCTCAGCACCACTTTAAATTCCAAGATCTATTGTTCACCAGAGGTAAAATCTCCTTCTTTCATATATGTAATCAAAGAACTGCCTGCCATTTGACATACCTCTTATCACATGACAAATCACAGAAAAAAAAACAAGCTTTAATTAAGAGAAATTAAATTGTGGCGAAATAAGTTTACATGGGTCAGCACAGCATTATGGGTTAAGGGCATGTACTGTGCTGTTGTGTTTTATGTTCTCTGTTTAATTAAGATGGTTAAAAATTAACTAATACTCCTGCATTTTTAACAGTGTAAATTGCATATATCACACAGTATTGATGAACCAAATTGAATATGTAATATCACTGAACTAAAATGATTAGAAAGCTTTTGCCATCTCTCATTATCACACTACATTCCACCTTTTAATGCATAAATTCTACTTAGAAGGCCACGAGTCCCTTGTAGCTCATATATTTAAGCACATACCTCACAAATTAGTTTTCTTTCCACAGAAATGATGCAAATAATAAGTAGGACTGAACTTTACTGCATAAATAACAAAATGAGCAACAATTTTTACCTTGGGTCTTGCTGATAACTGATTAATTGTCATTCTCATTTCTTCAGATTTCTCTGTTTTGAAGCAGAATAATTAATGATAATAATCCTTTCACATTCCATGTATATTTCTTTGTCCTGCAAATATTTTCCCTTTTTGGGCAGACTTTCCTGGATATCATCACCAAACCTTTCTCCTTTTACAAAATAACCATTCCTTTGGCTGTCACTACTTGGGATTCCTCTTGCAATTCGAAGATTCTGTGTGTACTCATTAGTCTTGGAAAGGGTGACCTTTTGGTAGTGGACTGTTAATGAGATTAAATTCAAACCTAGATCAAAACTGTTAACCAGCCCTTGAGTGTATGTGTTGGTCTCAACATTTTTAGTGAGGCATTTAGCTGTTCAATCAATCCAGAAGTTTTAGGGTAATGTGGAATATGGAAAGTCCACTATATATCATTGTCCATGGCCAATGGTTGCATTATTTGTGCTGTAAAATGTGATCCATAGAGGCAAATAATAAAATCTGCAGATCCTGGTGATGAGTACAGTACACAAACATGCCAGAGAACTCAGCTGGTCATGCAGCATCCATAGGAAGTAAAAGTCAATGTTTTGGGCCTGAGCTGTTCATTGGGAGTGTGGTAAAATGGATAGACATCTGACTATAAAAGTAGTGGCGGGGGTGGGGGGGGGTGGGGAAGGAGGGAGGGGAAGGGAGAGGAGCACAGACTAGCAGGTGGATACAAGTGGAAGGGTAGAAGAGGAAGAAAAGAATGTGATCTATTATCAGATTGCATTTTAATAGACAACCATATAGTGGATCAATTGATTTAAACATTTGATAGTGCTTTGTTGATTTGTGTTTATAGTGGGAAATAGTCTCCCATCTAGTAATTTTCTGCAGTTGGTTTGTATTTTGCTGAGGTTTTTGGGCTTTCTTTTGTATTTCACTTTCAGCTGCACGGCTCTGTCTCCATGCACCCTTTGACATCTCCTAACTCTCTTAACAGCAATACCGCATTGCTCATGGGACTTCATTGTGCAGGTCCCACCAGTGGCAATATGACTCTTTTCATATGCATAGAACCAGATCTAATCAGATAGCTTCTGATATCCTTTAGTGCCTGAATTTGCTGCATCTAGATTCCTATGTGAGTTGCCGTGTTTATTAATCTTCAGTGAAACACGAGAACTGCAGATGCTGGAAAGGTGAGCAGACAAAGATGAGCTGGAGGAAAATGGCCCAGCAAATGTTTTGGATAAAGGGCCCTGACCTGTTGAAGCTTTGCCAGATCATTTCCACTCATGGATGCTGCCGAACCCATCGAGTCCCTGCAGCTTCCATTCATCTTCAGCTTCACCCTGCTTCCTCAGTGGCATGCCAGGGGTGACATTTCTCCTCCCAAACCAGAACACTGGAATATCTGTCTGTGACAGCTAATCCCAGCCATTTCAATCAGAACTGTACAATCCCCAGACGTTGTCTGCCAAACCTAATTTATCATAGGATCAAAGGAGAGAGTTCTGAACTTCTTCAGCTCTTGATTAGTAAGCCTGGGACCCAGAATCTTGTGAAACACATTATTTCATCTTGTATTCATGTGTGTGAGTTCTTAGACAACACATAGATGAAGGAAAAGGTTCTTTACTTTAAAGTTATTGTAAACAGCATCATGAAGCATGCCATGAGGCTGCAAGTCTCCATTACAGATCTAATATACTGTCTCTTGCTCTGTGTCAGCTCGCTGCTGGCAGTCAAGTATAATCAAATGGGACTATAATCCTTAAAGCGTTGCTAGTTGCCTTGCAAACACGACCACTCTCATTACATCTCCCTTTCTTAAAACAAAAGTAGCTTACTTTTAACTAACATTTTAACTGCAATTTTAACTTTAACACCAAGAACTTACATTTTCATTATTATCAACAGTATTAATATTTTTAAAACTTGTTTTGTGTGTTCATATTTACATACACTAAAACATGTAGAGCAAATAAGAAAGCACTACTTCATTCTATAGCAGGAGCCTTTAAATTTGCTGTATGAGTCTCTTAGGAGGATTCATGTGCTTTGATAATCTCCTGACTGATTGTCCCTGAATCTGAATTGTTGCCTCAGACGATGTCTTCTCAGATGTACATTCAGTATCCATCTTTCCATCTACTGTAGCTGGTACCATTTGAAGGTCTTGATGATTTCTTCACAGAACAGCACCTTCATCTGTCTGAATGGTATATGATCTGTCTTGTCCCCTTCTGAATCCATGTTCGTTTTGTCTTTTAGCCTTGCTTTGGTAGGTTTTTTGTTCCTCTGTCAAAGTAATACTATTGCTTTTCTTTCTGTTGTTCCTTTAATTTCCTCACTTTCTCCTCGTCTTTTGTTTTTAGGAGGTTCTCCTGAATGGGTAGGTTTGATCTTAACCTACGTCCCATGAGGAGTTGTGCTAGTGACATACCACACTCAAGCGGTGTTGTGTGGTATATTAGTATGTTCTGGCAGAAGTCTGTTCCACTGTCTTTTTCCTTGTACATCAGTCTTTTCATTGTCTGCACTGATTTTTCCATGAAACCATTGGACTGTGGAAAATGAGGACTTGAGGTGGTGCGTACAAAGCCTCACTCTTCGGCAAAATGTCAGAACTTTGAATTGCAAAACTGGGGTCCATTGTCTGTGAAGACCTCACTTGCCACACCATGTCTGGAGAATTTGGGTTTCATACCTGTTATTACAGCATCTGCAGTGGTAGTGTTCAGTCTACACACCTGTGGTTTGAGGAAGTCATAGTCTGTGACTACAAGATAGTCCTTCCCTTGACATTTGAATAGGCCAGTGCCTACCTTCTGGTAAAGTCTGTATGATGTTGGGTTTGACCTAAGTGGTTCTGCAGGATTGCTTGCTTGATATTTCCGGCATTTTGTAAAGTTTGATACTTCATTTGTTATATCATTGTTGATTCTTGGGCAGTACATCACCTCTCGTGCTCTTTTCTTAAACTTTTTGATTCTGAGATGTCCTCCATGAATCCTTTTTAGCATCTCTCTTCTCTTTGAGATAAAGATTTTGCTTCCTTTGTAGATGATGTCTTCAACTACTGATAGTTCCACTCTGCAGTTCCAGTACTCTGAAACATCAGGTGAGCAGTCCTGCTTCATGTTGGGCCATCCATCCAAGATGTTTTTTTCTCAATTGTCTCAGTGTTAAATCTTTGTTTGACTTTGTCTGACTTTGAGCTCCATTTTTGCATCTGATGTGGGCAGTACATTTGTGATCATGTCCACGAAGGCATTCAAGTCTTCATCCATTTTCGTATTGTGGGGTCTCTTGTGTCAACAGCTCTAGACAACATGTCTGCTGTGTACATTAGCTTACCTGGAGTGTACACTACATTCAGTGTATTGTGTTGCAGCCTAATCATCATTCTTTGTATTCTAAGTGGACATTCATTTAATGGCTTTTGGAACAATGCAATCAAGGGCTCATGGTCAGTCTCTACACTGATTGCTTATCCTGAGACAAACTGATGAAATCTTTCACAGGCGTATGTGATGCTAAGCAGCTCCTTTTCAATTTGACCGTATTGTGTCTCCGCGTCTGTCATTGAGCGTGATGCATACGCAGTGGGTTACCAGTCTTCATATAATTGCAGAAGAACTGCACTGAGCTCACTAATGTGATGCGTCTGATGATATCTTGATAGGTTTTGCTGGGTCGTAAAACCTCAGAACTGGTTCCTCTGTGAGCAGTTTCTTTAGTTTACTCCATGACTTTTCATGCTCGTGATTCCACTCCCATTCAATGTTCTTTTCTGTTAGTCTTCTCAATGGAACCATCTTTTCTGAGAGGTTGGATATGAATTTACCCATATAGTTGACCATTCCATTATAGAGGTATAATGCTTTTTGCATTGTGGCCTTGGCATGTTCCCAATGGCGGACACCTTTCTGGGATCTAGTCTGATGCCCTCACAGTCAATAATGTCTCCTACAAATGTTAGTTCTGTCACCCTGAGCTGGCATTTCTCTCTATTCAGCTTCAAGTTTGCTTTCCTTGTTGCTTCCAGCACTTTCCTTAGTCTGTCATCATGCTCCATTCTCGTGGTTCCCCATACTATTATGTCGTCCATTGAGGTATCAACTCCGTCCAGGGGCTCATAAACCACATGGATAGTTTTGTGATACACTTCAGGAGCTGAGGCAATTCCAAATGGTAACCTCAGGAATCTGTATCTGCCAAATGGACTAGTGAATGTGCAGAATCTTGAACTTCCTTCATCCACTTATAACTGCCTAAATCCTGAAGATGCATCTAACTTGCTGAAAAACTTTGCACTTGCAAACTGTGATATGATTTCTTCATGCATCGGAAGCTTAAAGTGTTCTCTCTTTATTGGTCTGTTTAGATCTCTTGGATCCAGGCAAATTCTATGCTTTCCATTCTTTTTATCCACAATGACGAGTGAACTCATCCACTCCATTGGCTAATCTATCTCTGAATCACGTTCAGGCTTTCCATTCTGCCCAACTCTGCCTTTAGTTGCTTTTGAAGCGCAAATGGAACTTTTCTGCATGGATGTATTATCAGTGGCACATTTTTATCTACTCTGATTGTGTGTTCTCCTGGAAGGCAGCCTAGACCCTGAAATAGGTCATTGTACTCTTTCATGAGTTCATCGTAAACTGTATCTCCTTTGCTTTCCACAACAAGGACTCTTTTTACCAGGTTCAGTTTCTCATAGGCTATCAAATCTGGTATGGCCTCTACATCTTTTGGTACCATGATGAATGCTAGCATGTGCTCTTTGTCCTTGTGTTTCACTTTGACCATGCATTCTCCTTGTACCAATAAATTGGTACCTGAATATCCTGTCACCTTCACTTTTGGTCCATACATCTTTGGTCTCGGTTTAATCTTAAAATTAGTCTCTGATATTACATTAATTTGTTCTCCAGTATCCAATTTAACTGAAATGTATATGTCATTCACTTTTAATTTCAACATCCAGTGTCTGTTTGTTTTCTTGTTTTCAGTTACAACATCCACATGGAATTCCTTCCATCTACCACATGAACTTTACTTTGTTGCACTTGGTTCATACAGTAGCGGGCATAATAGTTGCTTTTGTTGCATATTTGGCATGTTTTACTATGTGCTGGATGCTTTTTTGGTAGGTGTGGTGTACAGCATTGATGACATCACTTTGGATTGTCCCTTTCATCTTTGTTCACTGGCCACACCTCTCTTTTGACTTTGGCGCACTTTTTGTGAGATGGTTTATGTCTATTCTTGCTCACTACATCCACGTTGCAGCTAGTTTCACTGAACAGCTCTTTTGCCTACAATTTTACAGTTTCTGTAGCTCTACAGATTGCTATGGATTTTTCCAGGTCTAGATTTTTCTCTTTTAGCAGTCTTTCCCTTAGACTATTATCTGGAATACCACACACAAGTCTGTCTTTTATCAGTGAGTCGGTCAGTCCACTAAATTCACACATTTTGCTTCTGCTTCTCAATTCAGTCACATACTGATCAATGCTTTCTTTCATTTTCTGTATACATGTGAAAAATATGTGCCTCTCAAATATCAAATGCCTCAAAATGTTCCATTATTTTTTCCAGTTTAATTTTGTCTCCTTCAGCAGCAAATGTGAAGTTGTTATACACCTCCAGGGCTTCGTCACCCACAACATGTAAGAAAACTGATGCTTTCACTTTATCATTTTTCCCATCAGCTCTGTTCCAATTTTCAGCCACATTACCTGTCAGCTGAAGTTTTGTTGGTGGATGTAATCCTTCCATTTTTCTCTTTGTTAGCTTCTCTTCACTGATTAGTTGCTGTCTTTAGATTTTACCTTTTAAAGTGTTTCCTTTTAATTTCCTTCATCCCACTTCTGACATCATGATTCATTTTGTATTTGTATGTGTGAGTTCTTAGACAACACATGGATGAAGGAAAAGGTTCTTTACTTTAAAGTTGTTGAAAACAGCACCATGAGCCTCCATTACAGATCTAACACACTGCAGTCTCCTGCTCTGTGTCAACCCCGCTGGCAGCTAAGTATAATCAAAAGGGAGCTATAGTCCTTAAGGCATTGATAGTTGTATTGCAACCATGATCATTATCATTACACGTTCCACTAAGGATTTTGATGGAACTTGCTTTATTTGATAATGCTATATCCTGAAACTCTCTTTAGGAGTCATGGGTAATATATGTTTTCTGGGATGTTTTCCAACTTTTCCTTAGTTACTTTATTTGTTATTAAGGATTGGACTTTTCCTCCTCCCAACTAGACTCTCTCCTTGTCAGAAGGGAAGGCTCATTTACCTCCATGGTATTTGCTAGGATCCAAGATTTTTCATCATAAAGACTTATCCTTTACTGGATTTTCTATTTATTTCCTCAAGCAAGTTTATATTTGAAGTTCACCGAATCATTTCAAACAGCCATACTCTGGGCACATTGTCCGCCATCTTTTTCACTCTCCCCAGCAGTTTGGGCCACCAATACTACAGGTAATGCAACACTGGAACTATGCAACTGAATATTCTCTTTTTTTCCCAACACTTGAACTTCAGTTCTGATTAATCTTTTCCTCATTGAAAGCTTTGAACTGCAGTGTGTAATAGTCATCCAACGTGATGTGCGGATTCCTCAGGATTACATGGAAGACCTAATTCTGTTAAATGACCCTTAATACTATGGGATTGTTTCTTTGCAGTTTTTTAAAATATCCCAATTCCAAACTTCATGAACCCAATTTTCATCATCTCCTGCCAGGCACGGCTAGCCACTGTCCTAATTGATATCTTACTGCTCTCCTGGTTCACAGGACCTCAATCGATTAGGTCAACCTGCACCAACCTGCTTTGGCTCTTTCCCACCCCAACCTGCACAAGTTCTCACTTTGAGCACAAACCGTTTTGGTCAACACTCAAATGTGATGCTTGTGTTCCTTTAAGGCCTGTGCAACTTTGAAACATGTCCCTTTAGTAATGTCGACAAAACCTGAAAAACAGCACCTTTTAAAACGTCAAAACCAGAAGGAACATGAAGCAAAAACAGACTTCCCTCTTGTAAATTTTTGTAATGCCATTGCTGAGCCAAGCAACACTTCACCAACACTTCCCTTATCTGAAGAGGGTGCACAAAATCATTGAGGACCCCTTCCAATCTGCTTGCAGAAGAATTAGTAGGGTTATACATCCTTAGCTGAAGTCCCAATGTGAAACTTGAACCTGAAAAGTTTTGTCTCAACTGACTCACCTTTTTTTTTCCCCCAGAGGCAGTATCAATCTCAAGCCACTGCTGTTTTTAGAATCCTGGCTTTGGCCAGATTTCTGTAGGAGGATCATCAGCTGGTTTGAGCAATATTTCTGCTTATTAAAAAAAGAACTATTATGACACATTTCATAAAATTCCAAATTGTTTAGGTTTCTAGTCTGAACAGGTTTTTCAGGGCTATGTCCCTGTCGCAGAGAACTTTACTTGTATTGACTTTCATAGATTTTGTGGAATAATTTCACCTATAAGTAGAAGAAATTCTTTTGATCTTCCAGGTGGTCTGACAATTCAATTAATGTGAATGGAGATGGGAGTACTCCACCCATGGCAAATGTCAAACCACAACCAAAATCATACTAGAAGATTGGTCTTTTCATCTGGTGTCAATATTTGGTCTTGCATTAATCGATTGCAGGAAAAGTGTTAATTTAAAGGGCTAGTTAAGATTTGTTACAACCGTCCCTACATGTGGAACAAAGCATCATTAAGGAGTTGTTCAAAAGATGAAGGAGCTTACTTCATGAATATAATCTGGGCAGGGGTTGGGAGGAGCAGGTTTTGGAAAAATCAGAAAGCAAGCCAACATATATTGGCAAAAATGTGGATGTTTTGTCAAAAAAATGAATTAAATAGCTGTCATATACAGATTGCGTAGTGCCCTGGAGAAGTTGCTAAAGCAGGTGATTGGGATTAGCATTGTTAGGCATTTTAGTCATCCTGAATACACTGGGCCAAATGGCCTGTTTCCATGCTCAAAAACTCAATTAATGAATAAATCAGTGAATTTGGAATCACTTCTGCCTACAGTATGAAGTTGCTTGGTGCAAATGAGTGATTTGTTAGGCTATTTCATTTGAACAATTGCACTATTTTGAGTCAAGAGTCCCTGAATGATCAGAGTGGGTTATGAAGTCAGGCACCTTCCCTAAAGGGTGAGGCAAAATAGAAACTGCAACAGTTTCACAGTTACTGACATGGATTGATAGGGCAGTTTTAATCAAGGGCCTTTTTTTTAGACCAGGGCCTCTCATTCAGATCTTGGATTGCATGAGAAACATTTCAGCAACAACTAAAAGGGTTAGGCTTTCCCATCAGTTACCCTGGAGTCTAGAACGTTGATCCTTCTCAGGTAACCAGCACATTCAGAGTTTAACCTGCCCTTTACCTTTCTCCCTCTTCTTCAGTGCAGGACTACTTTGGAACCCCACCATCAGACTGCCAATCCTGCTTGCAAGTTTATTGTTTTTGCCTATCCCTGACCCTCACTGGCAGTCAATCCCAACCTGATCTGATTTCCTGCCGCCCCAGCCTGACTCTCATAATCACACAAAGACTATCACTCTGCCAAGTTTTTTCCCTCCATGTCAGTCCAGGCAGCCAATATTTATTAAGTCCTTGCCAGACTCCACTAATTGGCTTTACTTCTGTGACCCCATTTCACTCCACTTTTGTAACCTTGCCAGCCTTGTGTTCCAGCTCAGGCCAATCATTCTTATCAGTCTTGGTCCTGGGTCTTTAACTCGTGATTCTATCGAACCTGCCTCTCAATGACATGCTTGTTATCTGAAGAGGGTGCACAAATTCATTGAGGTCCCCTTCCAATCCGCATGCAGCATCTTTCAGCTGCTCCCATCAGGGAAGAGATACAGGAGGATCAGAGCCAACACCACCAGGCTGAGAAATAGCTTCGTCCCACGGGCAGTGAGAGTGCTGAACAACCAAAGGAACTGCTCACACTTACCATCCGAGACTTTCATATTCATGAAACAATATTTAGTTATTAATTTGTATATACATATGAATACTTATCCTGCGTAAGTATTGTTGTCTGCACGTGTGTTCTGTCTGGGTGTGTGCCTGCACATTTTGTATCAAGAACCAAAGAATGCTGTTTGGTCGGGTGTACACGTACAATCAGATTATAACAAACTTGACTCTTGTATTATGCTTTTGCACACCTCCACAAACATTAACTCCATACCTATTTGATGTTTAACTTATTTTTGCAGCATCTATCGATGCTCTTCCGTATTACATATGTTGATCACATCATACACATTTTCAACAATCTCCAATCATCTTTGTCTCACAAGTCAACATCCATATCTTTTTACTGGTTTCTTATGCGACATCATATCTGCAATGCCAGGAAAAAAAACTCAAATTACTCATTCCAATTGACAAATAATAGCTCCTTTGGCATTAGAGTGAATAATTAAGTTAACAATTTTTAGGAGTGAAACGATACCATGGAAAACAAAGTGATTTTATTATGCAGATACATATTTAATAATGCACTCCATTCTCTTCTTTCATGGTGTTTTAGTATTACACAGAAAATTGATGCTTTTATTATTCTCTCTATTTAATGATTTATTTTTCCTAGCCTGGGAATTTTTTTGAATTGAAAAAGAACATCTGTCATCATTCTGACAGTTTCAAGCTTTGAAATGCTCCTTGTCTATTCCAGGTGAGACTGTGGATATTTCTTTATTATGAACAACGCTCTTTTCACATTTCCTCTTTCACTCAGTCCAATTGAGCGAAAGTTAATTCACATATTTTAATGTAGCTATTAAGTCATTTAGTAAAGTATAATTGCAATTTCCTTGCGAAACAATACAATATATTAGCAAGACTTTATATATTTGAACTAAAAAATTGAGGAATAATTTAAACAATCCAAATGATGATGGCCAATAACTGATGTCATTTTTTTAGCTGACAAAGTAATGAGAGGAACAATTCAGAATCTCACCCCTGGCTGTGATATTTATGAATTGCCTTTGTGTTTGTGGAATGGAAGCTAACATTTCAATATGATTGTTTTTGTTCTGGGGCAAAACATATTTTTCAATAAAACAGCTTATGGTTTTTTATGAAAACTCCTTTTGTGTTTAGCCTCCCAGTTATACATAATTATGATTGATTTAAATGTGAAATAATGATTAGGTGCCATCCATTAGGCTTTGTGCATTCATCCACAATGTCAATAATGATATTAATAATCTTCAGGCCAACAGATACAATGTAAGGTGGGAGAAATTTAAATCTATTTTAAAAATTGTTCTTGGAGCTGAGGAACAGGAAGAATGCTCCTTCATATCTGCTTTCATGTTTAAACTGGCCAGTATAATATCAAAATCTTAAATCCCATACGAAATGAATTATAATCAGATGGAACACTTGCAGGATCTAGTATAGTCATCAACATAATCTTGCATGCTCACGAAAGGCTGTGTAATTTGATGGTCTGAAGCAAAACTTTATTTCATATTATTTTTCTGCACAAAACATTAAAAAATGCTCGATGCTTTGAGGTTGCGGTGGCCTTTGTGCAGCTGAGAACCACCGTAGAACAGAAAAGTCTTACCTGTTCATTGATGATCTATTCAATCCATTTCATTCTTGTACCAGAACAAAAATGCTGTGCCAGATCAAGCCTCCAAGTCACCAATTGAAGTAAGCAATATGCATGGCTGCTATATTAAGAATATACTGTCCAACTTTACAGAGATTTGGGTAGCAGAATTCACCCTTACAGAGTTCACAAATCACCATCAAAAAGTCTGATCTACAGAATAAAAACTTGCTCTCACAGAATTAAAAAAATTTGGTCAAGGGTTTGCATTTGTTACGAGCCCAGAGGACCCCAAAACGCAGCAGCAATAGATATTCACCAAGACAAATGGTTACTTAAACAAAAGTTGTTTTTATTTATCTTTAAACATGAAAATGGAATTTAACTTATCTCTATTGACTTACTTAACCTAACTTAACCCCCTTCGAATTCTAAGCACACATGTATATAATGTGTGTGTAAGTTCAGAAATCTTTTTTAGTTCACAGTCCATTCTCACTTCTCATTCCTCCAAGTTCACTGATTGCAGGCAATTCTTATACTGTGCACAGAATTTAACATTTATGAAGTTCACCAGGCTTTGGTGCTTGGAAGGTAAATGGTTACCGCTCAGGAAGGTTCTTGTTGGTTTGCAGAGAGAGATTTGTTGTTTGCTGGATCCCTTTTAATTAACTACTTCAGTGTCTTGACTTTAGGAGAAATGTTAGAGGATGCTTCCAAGTGGAATAATCTTCCAGAGGAGATAGTTGCAGCAGGGTCCTTTCTGTCATTTAAGAGAAGGTTGGATGTGTACATGGATATGAGGGGTTTAGAGGGTTATGGGCAGAGAGTGGAAGGGGGGAACTAGTGAAGTTGTTCAAGTGAACTGGTGTGGACTCAAAGGGCCGATATGGCCTGTTTCCGCGCTGTAAACTGTTGTATGGTTATGGTTAAATGCGTGTTATGACCCATTAGGGTTTTCCAGATGATAACTTCTTTCTTTCAGGTCACCACAGAGTTCCTTTTTGTTTTTCTTATTTCAAGTGTAACATTAGGCAGCCAGTCCTCTCTTCTTGTATGGACCACAAGGGCTTTGACCAGGCTGAACTAAGCCTAAGTTTTCCACAAGCTTGCCAGCTTGTCCTGTTCCAGTGCCAGCTGCTGCTGCTGACCTGTAAAACTGCAGAACTGATCCCTCCCCCCTCCTCCTCCCCCTCTCTTCATCTCCCTGCAAAACCACATAACCCTCTTAGAACAGCGTTCCACTCCCGACAGCCTGAGGCTCTGACCAGTTCTTCCATCTGTTGCCTTTTTGTAAACAACAATCTCTTGGGCACTCTCCAAAGCTTTTCAAAGGCTCTTGGTGCTGGAATGTCTGGCTTGAGCAGAGCTCCAGTCTTTTAAATGAAATCTGTTTTGAAGTGTTTGTATATGACCTACACTTTATAAAAAAAACCTGCCACAACCCATGTCCCAAAAACATATCGACAATCCATCACATATTAAGGAACTTCATGATGCAGGCAGTTTTCCAGGAAAGCAAAACCTCATAGATGTACTGTGTATCATTTTATATGTTCCCCATGTCAATATTTTGTATTTCTTCTAACAGGATGTTTTTGAGGAAGGCTTAACTGTTCAGTGCAGTTGGTAATTTAAAGGTTCTATATTTTTCTGGCAGTTCAGTAAAATGTATCGAAACCACCATTAACGTAACGATAACACTTTTCTCCAAAAATCTTTTTGTTGTATGGTGCTCAAATGCACAGATGTACAGTACGGTCAAAACAAAAGACATGTTTTCATATCTTGTTCTGAAAAGGCTCCCACACCAAAATACCTGTAATCAGAAGTTTCAGAAAAAGATAGTTTGATCTTACCTGGATTGCGGCTAAGCTGTTGAAGCCATCCATTGCCTTTCAGCTTTTTATAAGTGTTTTGTTATGTGTGTTCCTCTCTCACCCCTCCCCTCATTGCCAAAACATTTGAGGGCAGCAGCATGCTTTCCTGACTATTCATAATCATGGGGTTCTACAGCATAGGCCCAACTTGCCCTTGTCAACTGAACTAGTCCCATTTGCTTACTTTTGGACCATATCACTTTAAACCTTTCCTGCCTGTCTAAATGCCTCTTGAACATGAAAAATGTCCCTGCTGCCTTCCCACCACCAACACCTGATTGCACAAATTCTGAAAGCCCAAATGTGTGTCTGACTCATTGCACCTGTTCCTGATCATGTGTCTGATCTCCAACCCTATCCTAACCCTAACGGATGTAACTCAGCAAAATGTTTCCTGATCCTCATGACACCTAAATAGAGCCAAAGGATCTATTTCCATGCTGTATGCCTCTATGAGCCCAATGGCCAGCCTGTTTCCAATTTTCTACAATATCACCTATCTGTTCCTCCACATTAATGGAACTGTTAAGCAAAAGGCTTTCATTCTCACTAAGAGCACAAAATGCATTCCATTTCATCTGATGTATTGACCTCAAGGAGCAACTGAGTTTCATTGGAGGGAGGAACGGTTTGTACAAAAAGGCCAGAGAGCTCTGTACATCACTACTTTAATTTGCCTTTTCAGAATTTCTGGACTGATATCTTATGCCAGATCTAGTTCTGGGAACAGGAACATAGTCAGTTTTAATGGACTGATGATCCAGTTTAAGAATCTTCTTCCGTTTGGATGCAGAAAAGTCCTGGCATTTTATTAAGAATGACAGGGAGGCTGTCAATGCTCATCAGTATTATGGAATAAATCAGAGACCACATGTCTGTCTTTAAACATGGAAAGGAAAAAATTATGCTCTAATTGACCTTCAACTTTCAAAGCTTTGCTGTGTTGAAATTCTCAGCAGTGAACCAAATGTTGAGGGAGAGGTTGTGATATGGCTCCCTCACAAAATACTTTGGAACACACCGGCAAAAGTTAGCATCGACATTTTAATACAGTATATGCAAATTCTCAATGCTTTAAGTCTTAATTATTGCTAAATAATTATTTTGACTCTGCAGATTGACTTTTACATGGATGGACTTTCATTCATTCAGCTTTCATTTATTATAAGAAATTGATATTTTCGGGAAAAAAACGAAAAGTTAGGAGTTTACTTTGTCATGGCCAATATGACTGTAGCTACAACTCTATATTCTCATCTGCCCACAGTAATTGTTGACCTTTTTGTTTTTCAAGCGTCTATGTGTTTCAAAATAGATTCCACTCACATTGACCTTTATTAAAGAAAGTTCCAAGCTCCATGATCCCCGAGAGAGAAAAAAATACCCCATCAGTGTCGTAAATGGACAGCTCCCATTGTTAAACAGTTTCTCAAGAGGAAACCTCCTTCTACATTCCCCTATAAATACCCCACAGGATGTTTCATTTCACATAAATTCACCGTGACTTTTCTCCGGAAGATACAAGCCTAGCTTGCCCAGTCTTTCCTCAGAAGACAACTTGCCCTTTCCCAGTATCAGTTTAATAAACCTTTTCTGAAATGCTCCTCGTGCTTTATCATCTGTCTTTAAATAACAAGACCAATACTATGCACAATGGTCTTATAATATACTATATGTCAGCCAACATAACCTTCCCACAGATGTTTTTTAATTTCACCAGCACTAACCAACAACATCCTGTTGCCATTCCTAATTACTCACCTCACCTGCATACTAGCCATTTTGCCAAATGACCCTAAGATCTCTTTGCCTCTCAGAGTTCTGCAGTCTCTCAAGATTAGAAAATGGACTGTTTGATTTTTTTTTTCCAGCATCAATGAACAATTTCATATTTTCCACATTATACTTCAGTCAAATCTCTATCCACTTACTCAACCTTTGTGCCTCCTTCACAACTTGCATACATATATCCTCTTCACAACTTAGTTTCCTTCCTATTTTTGTGTCCTTTCACACTGGACCCTTCACTTAAGTCACATATAAATGTTCTAAAAAATGGAGTCACAGAGTCAAAAACCCCATTGCTGATCCCAGTGTATACCACACTCATGCCTCCTCTCAGTTTCCCGTTAGCAAAGCAATAAATTAATTTTTAAAAAATTTAGACAGACAGCACAGTTACCCATGAGCCTGTGCCACCCCATACCCCAATTAACCTATAAATCCCATACGTTTTGAAGGATGGGAGGAAACTGGAGTGCTTAGAGAAAACCCATGCAGACACGGGTGAATGAACAAACTCCTTACGGACAGCACCAGATTCGAACCAGGGTTGCTCACACTGTAATGGCATTGTGGTAACTGCTACCTAACTGTGCTCTTTCATCTGTACCAGTAAGTGTAGAGAATAGATGCTCCACATAATTAAATGTTACCTGTTCACCTAAATATAGAACATCCACCAATTCACCTTTATCAGCACCAGGTGTTGTTACTTCAAAGACTTTTCTCTTACGGCCTCACATTTCAGTGCTAATCTTCCTTTGCGTCATGAGGTTCTCTTTCTTCTCGTTAACACTCATTCTATTTTGAACCACAATTGTTTGAGTTTGCAGGACCTCTGGAAATTCAGTAGCAGAAGAGAAACTAAAAGGGCCAAACTCATGAGCCTTCCTCAATCGACTTGTGAGCCGGGAGCAAAAGGAATGCTTCCTTTAGGCTCAAAAAAACTATCATTCATTCCCAAATGGGATAGTTACTTGTTCTGATTGTCTTCAGCCTTGTGAAATATGCTTCATCCATTCAGTCTGTGTGGTGGGAAACACTCAATGAAGTACCTCCCAAAATAATTTGGGAAATATTTTCTAAATAAAATATTTTTCTAAAAAAAAGCAGATTCTCCCTTCCCAATTTCCCACTTTCATACTAAACTCAATTCTTGGTGTAAGTTCAGACTGGTAATGTTGCATGTATTGTTAAAGAAGAAAAGCTGCAGATGCTGAGGTTTGTGCAATACACAAAACTTGTTGGAGAAACTCATTAGGACACGCGGCATCCATAGGAAGTAAAAGCCAGTCGATATTTAGGGTAAGGGTTAGGGAATGTAAGAACTTCTTCAGGGTAGGTATCCCTCAAAGAGACTTCACATTGGAGCAGCCAAATGGAGTTAAACAAGAGAATCTTCAATTGTTAGTATCTGATGCAATACATAAAATTGCTGGCAAACCTCAAGAGCTTAGACGTAAAACATTGATTGCTATTGAGGGATTAAGACTATAATGGATCACAATTTAACCTTGAGAATGAAGGACAGACTGAACATCTTCTATACATGGTTTGATAAGAAGAAAAGGATGACACCCTGATGAACAGGCCACCTGCATAGTCATGGCTGAGGACAGGAGAACCTGATCCAAGGTGAATCCACACAAGTTGGTGGGACCAGACAACATACGCAGTTGGGTACTGAAGGGGTGTGCAGACCAATTATGGAGGTCTTCATAGAAATATGCTCCCCACTGCAGCAGGCCATAGTTCCCACAGAGTTCAAGACAGCCACTATGATCCCAGTACCCAAGAGGGTGACAATAGCAGGTCTCAATGACTACCACCTTGTGGCACTGACCTATACGATTATGAAATGCTTTAAGCGTCTGGTGATTCAACACATCGAAGTACAATTCCCAGAGACCCTTGACCCATTCAAATTTGCCTATTGAACTACTGTTCTAAAAACAATGCCTCATACACCAGGCTGCTGCTCATTGACTTCAGCTTGGTGTTTAATATGATCATTCCCCAGAAGCTGGTGGAGAAGCTGTTCTCGTTGGCACTTAATGTCTCTCTCCGTAACTAAAAATACACCGGACTGGCTTGCTCCTTTTCATGGCAGCATCACCAAATCCAGCTCCATAAATGTCATCAAGTTTGCAGGTGAGACAACAGTAGTTTACCTCATCAACAACAGTAGTTTACCTCATCAGCAACAAAGATGAGTTGCACTACAGAGAAGAGGTGGAAAATCTTGTGAAATGGTGCAACCTGTCTCAACGTGGACAACATGAAGGAGATGATCGTGGACTTTAGGAGGATCAAGAACAACCACCCTTTGTTACACATCAACAACTTTGTAGTAGAGAGAGTGGAGAGCACCAAGTTCCTTGGAATTCACTTAATTAGTGACCTATCATGGACTCTCATCACTTGTCAGGAAGGTGCATCAATGACTGAGAAGACTGAAGGGGGGCAAGGCTACCAGCCAATATTATGTCAACCTTCTATAGGAGCTCTACTGCGAGCATCACAGTGTGGTATGGTTGTTGCAGAGAAATGGATTGGAGGTCAATCCACAGGACCATAGGAGTGGCAGAGAGAATCACTGGAGGCTGCCTTCCTGCCATCAATGTGATCGACCATTATCATTGTTTGAAGAGAACGTGCAAAATCATTGAGGACCCCTTCCACCCTGCACACAACATCTTTCTGCTGCTCCCATGAGGGAAAAGATACAGGAATATCAGAGCCAGCACCACCAGGCTGAGGAACACCTTCTTCCTACAGGCAATGAGAATGCTGAACAACCAAAGGAACTGCTCACACTAACATCCAAGATTCTCATATTCATGAAACGACATCTATTTATTTATATGGATAGAAAAAAATTGTCCTGCTTTTGTATTGCTTATCTGTATGGTTGTTATGTTTTGTTGTACGTTTGCTTTATTTTGCACCAAAGACTGGAGAATACTGTTTTCATTGGGTTGTACTTGTATAATCAGTTGACAATAAACTTGACTTGACTTTTACTTTCTGTTGATACTGCCTGACCTGCTAAGTTTCTCTAACATTTTAGTGTATTACATGTTACATATCTTACCATCAAATTGGTTGAAGAAGTCTATGCTCATTTACAATGGATGTCACGCAGATCCAGTCCCAGAGTAAATATAAATTGCCATTCTAAACCCTTAAGTTCTGTGGGAAGTTCTACAGGGAATTTACGGAGACCACAGGATTGGGATTAAAACTTACAGATTGCATTTGGATCTTTTCTTGCTTGGGGGAGTAATTTAACATCATCACTATATTTATTCAATGCAACAGCTGATAGACCATTATCACTCCACTCCATGACTGTTACAGAGATGTTTTTCACTGCCAGGTTGGACACTGGGGATGTACAGGTGAGCCATGCACTGTGGAAGGCTGAAATCAGAGCCGAGGTTCAGTATCTCAATTCAAATTGGTCTGCAAATTGGGCTTGGTAAGACCAATTTGACTTCATTCGTTTGTTAGTGGAAGTTTCTCATTGTCAAGAAAACTTTTTTTTGTGTTGCAATTCCCTTGCAGTGAGCCATGATGCCATGAACAGCTTTCCATCTCTTTCACTTCACTGGAATACTTGCTCTGCCACTCCTATCCAGAGTCTCCCTATAGGCCTTAGCTCAACTTCAAGACCAGCCTGGATCGAAAAAGTCCTGGCCTGGGACATTCACAAGGATCTCTTCACTGAGTGTGCAGTTGAAAATCTAATGCAAAATGAGACTCAATTCACTGCCCAACTTCAATCCAGCCTTAGGCTAACCTCAACAGACAGTTGAAAACTGTTGTGTTGGAAACTGACAGAAGTCTGAATCATAGCCTCTTAGTTTCTCGAATTATTCACCACTTTTAATATAAATTACAATTCCATAAATCTGTTTTCTCATTTTTTCATGTTTAAAAATGCAAACAAAGCTTTTGTTATCATTGTGACCCTTTACATTCATGCTCCTCTCAACTTTTGTTCTATTTGGGAGAGGCTGAGGCAATTAAATAAAACTAAAATACATATTTCATACATTTTTGGGACTTTGCTTTTATGAATTTCTTGACTTGAGCCCACAGAATGTTTTGGCAGAGTGAAGAAATTTGTCTTGGGTATCATCCAAGAATGTAGAGCTTGATATGGCTGTTCTTAACCTTTATCACCCGATACTATCTGGAGTGCTTTATTTTCTTTCTATGAAACTTTAAAGCAAAATGCTGGAGATTTTTTTTTGGTTGTGAAATGTGATGTCTGAAGGAAGACACCTGTGTGTATCTAATGAGGTTTGGGATTGACATCGATGCGAATGCAAATTGTGATTTATAAAAAAACAGCCTTTCTTTTGTCCTATTCCTGATGACACTGCACTGTGCTGAAGCTCCATTCCACTGATGCTAATCACTTCAGCTAATTGGCCAACATTCATGTAGGATCCATGATAATGAGGGCAGTGTTTGGAGGAAATCACCACTGTGTACAATCCTTTCCTTCTCCTTTGTCTGCACAAATTTATTTCACAGCAACTGAATCCAAATTTGCAGCTTCAATCCTTGTACTAGGACACTGTGCCCAATTACTTTCAGTGCCCAGGTTGATATTTGCCAGCTCAGAGCAGCCTGGGTGTCAGGGGCCAAATGCAACACACGGCGTGCATTGCCTCAAATTTACTGGCACAGCTTGTAAAAAAAAAATAGAATCAGAAGTTCAAAATCAAGTCCCTGAAATTGTGAAGGATTTTGATAAAGGGGACAAGAAGAAATAATAGCAGCATCAGTAACCCGAGGTCTGTGGTTTAAGATAATTGGAATAAGATGCTGAGTCAGGAGAAGAAGGAATTATCCTATACAATTGAAATACAAAGCCTGAAAGGAACGTGGAAGCACATTTATTACCAAAAAGGAAATTAGATGGAAAATAAATATTTGTAAGGCGGTGAGAAAAGAATGTGGAAATAGGATTAATTATACAGCTTTTCCAAAGACCTGAAGGTGTGACACAATGGGTCAAATGGCCACTGTCCAGGTTCGACTTGCATTTAGCATGAAGTAAAAAATAATAGGTTTTTGGTATCATTTGTGTTTTGATATCATTATGGGCCACACCAGTATAATGTTGAAAGTGGGCAACATAGGAGTTGGAACATATGCTACAGCTGTATATGGTCATAATTGGACCATTACAAAGAATATAGAACATTACAGCACATTAAAGGCCCTGTGGCTCATGATGTTATGCTGCTTATGTAAACTACTCCACGAGAATCTTGTATTTCCTACCTTACACCCATTATCCTCCATTTTTAAAATTAGATATATGTACCTATCTAAGAGTATTTTGATTGTCTCTACTGTATCAGCCTGGCAATGCATTGCAGGCACCCACCAGTCTCTATGTAAAAATAAACTTACCTCTGCCATCTCCCTTAAACTTTCCTACCCTCACCTTAAACAAATATCCTCTGGTACTTGCTATTGTCACCCGAGGAAAAAGATTCTGGATGCCCACCCTATCTTAAGCCTTTAAAATCTATATTCCTCTATTAAGTCACCTCTCAGCCTTTGTTGCTCAACAAGTACTGGGTGATGCTTTGCTCACCCTGCTATAGGAAGAACATCACTAAGGTGGAAAGGGTGCAAAAAGGAAAGATTTTAAAAATGGCCTGAGCCATTTTTTTCATACAACAAATGTTGAATATGTGGAATGAGCTGCCAGTGGACAGGTCGACTGATATGGAAGGTTCAATCAGATATGGATGAAATGCAGGCA
Organism: Narcine bancroftii; assembly: GCF_036971445.1. Classification (NCBI taxonomy): domain Eukaryota; kingdom Metazoa; phylum Chordata; class Chondrichthyes; order Torpediniformes; family Narcinidae; genus Narcine; species Narcine bancroftii. Next base: position 248,211,490 of record NC_091472.1, on the reverse strand, counting down.
AATGGAGTTGCTCAGATAGACAGTTTCTGTGCAGTGTCTAGCTCCATGACTTTAAGGCTCCGCCCCCTGAGAGCTCTACCGACTAATAACCAGGCACACATTTTAGTCAAAGATTATGATGAGCTGGAAAAGGTAACTTGAAATATGATGCTCACTGGTAAAAAGCAGTTTGAACTCACGTAAAGACAGTCAGTAGTTTATTCATTCATGCAGACTATTTATTAATTTCAGAAATAATAATTGAACGAATACTTTAACTTGAATTGTTCTATCCTCATTCACTTTCTAATGAAATGAATGAATCAAGGCAGTGGGATAATTTAGATAGATATTTGAATTGGATTTTTTTAAGTTGATTAATAATCAGATAAAAGATTTTTATTAACTTTGTGTTATGTACCAACCCAACTTGTCTTCTTGTCAGCAAAGTGATAAATTACTGTGAAGAGAAAAAAAAATCTAAAAAAAGTTATGAACTGGTATTATATTCAATTACTTGTCATTTTGATGAAATAATAGATTTTCTATTCAAAAATTGAAAATATTTCCAGTTTCCATCAGTTTCATTTTTCCAGTATTCTCTTTTTCCCGAAAGAGATCTGATGATTCAAAGTTTGTAAATGTCCTTATTTTGAAAATAATCCCTGGCTACTTAACAAAAAATATCATAATGTGTGTATTCTAAACTCGAATATGTATATGTGCATGTACTACGGGTCTTGTCTTGGCAACATCATATCTTCTCTACATCTAATATATATTAATGATAAAGCATGGTAGAAGGCCTTTCTGGCCCATTAAACACATGCTGCCCAATTGCAACCAATTAACTGACCAACCCCGTATGTTTTGGAGGAAATCCTGGAGAAAATCCACAGGGAGAATGTACAATCTCCTTAAAGACAGCACCAGATCCGAACCTGGGTTGATGGTGCTGTAACAGCGTTACACTAACCATGCCACCCAGTACTGTTTACAAGCTTAGCTTCTCCAACTCTACTAACTTCTCTCAGATAGCCTTCATTCACCAGCTTGCTTTGCTGGCTCTAGTTTGGTTAAGATGCATCTATGACACCAAAATGCTGATGTCTTTTCAAGCTAACCCACTGATTCCACATTTATAGGCAATTATAGATCTCCATTTGAATAATTAAATTCTCATGATTGAATCATCACAGAAGATTTCTCTGAAAGCACCAATCTTGTATCATGCTCTGTCCATCACGCAGCTGGCAAGAAGCTATGAGATTTTTAATTAGACTAATGCATCAGGTGAATTTATGGAGATCTCAACAACAATGTTTTCACATGATCAGAGCAACCCATTCTACTTCAGTTACAATTGCCTGCAAAGCAAAAGCAATTATTTTTGTTTTCTCATCAAAAGTTCTCAGTGTTTGTCATATCCCAATAACATTAAAGTAGAGGCAACAACATTAAAGTGCTGCAGGGAAACCAATACAGTGAACAAGAGCTGTAAGTTTTTCTTTAATAGACTGCACACAATAGACTGTGATAACTCCATGACGTACTTTTTTGTAATCTGAGAGGAATGCAAGTCTTGACATGGTTTCCGTTAAATTGGCCGTTCGAGCGATATTCACTGCAATTGAAAATCCTAAAAGATTGCCTTTAAAAAAAAGGAAGCTCACAATTCTAATTGCTTTAATACATTATGAACAAATACTAACTTCTTGTGAATTGATGTGAAGTAATATTTTCCTTAAAATATTCTGAACGATGGGTAACTTAAGTGCTAACTGCCCTTTGACTAATCTTTAATTTATATTTCTTATTTTTCAAGAAATTAATATTTTTTTTCCTTGAAGAGAAGTAGTAAAATGTTTTTTTTTTCTCGAGCTGTATTTAAATTTACACCTAAGTAAGTTGGAACAAAATAACATTGGGGTAATTCACTCTCTAACAAGGAATATGGGTTTTCACATTTATGGGCAAGTAAAGCTTCTTTAATGTGACAGATAATCTTGCAAAACTTTGTTCTTTGACTCATTTACTGACAGTTGGCTTGCTATTTTAATCCTGATGTTCCAGATCGACAATGGCCAAAGGCAGAATGAGGGACAATTTAATTATTTATTTCAGTCGCATCGAACCCTGCATCAAGCAACACAAGATTCCAGTATTGCAGTACAAAATGTACTTTGTCCATCAGCAATACTTTCATCGAAACTGTGAAAGTAAATTCCTGCCCTGGATAGTAGTCGGGGACAGACTAAATCATGCTTGATCTTTTTAATTTTAATTTTAAACTGCTTGCAGGGAATTGTTGAAGACAGTCGAGCTTTTCAGTCCTGTCACAAGAGAGTAAATTGGTTCCTGATGATCTGCCTGGCACACACTTCCCTATTACAATTACTGTCAGGTCAATTTGAACCATCATTAATACTTTTTATCATGGAGAGGTCAGTAGGGAAGGGTGCATAGACAAAAGGACTCACTGAGGGACTGATCCTTGCAGAAGGTGGAAAGGGGTAGATGTGTCTGGTGGTGGGGCATGCCTGCAGCTGATGGATATAGAACCAGAGAACAATGGAATATTACAGTATAGAAACAGGCCCCTTCGGCCCTCTAATCAGTGCCAAACAATTTTTCTGTCTAGTCTCACTGACCTGCACCCAGTCCATGGCCACCCATACCCCTCCCATCCATGTATCTGTCCAAATTCTTCTTAAATGTTAAAACTAAGCCCACATTCATCACTTCATCTGGCAGGTCTTTCCATTCTCCCAGCACTCTCTATGTGAAGAAGTTCTTCCTCATGTTCCCTCTAAGCTTTTCCCCATTAACCCTTAATCCATGTCCTTTGGTTTGTATCTCAGCTATCATCAATAGAAAAAGCCTACCTACATTTTCTCTGTCTATACTCATAATATTAAATGCCTCTATCATATCTCTCCTCATTCTTCTACATCAGTAGTTTTTAAACTTTTTCTTCCCACTCACATCCACCTTTGGTAATCCCTATGCAGGAGCAGGCAACTTTAAAAAAAAAGCCTCACATTCTACCTTAAGTATTCCCTATGCCACAGTAAGGGATTGCTTAAGGTGACATGTGAGTGGAAATAAAAAGATTTGAAAACCATTTTTTAAATTGTATCAAATTGGCTCATGATGTGCACAGTTTCATAATTCTAAAGGAAATGGGCCAATGACAATTTTTCTCAAGCAAAATATTTCAGTAACTATTGGATCTAGAATAATGGGTCTCAACCTTTCCTTCCCACTCACCTATCACCTTAAGCAATCCCTTATGTCCTTTCTTGGTTTGCCTTTCCAAAATGCCCACAGGCCTCCAGTCTGAGAAGCAATCATCCACCACTACTCTCTGGCTTCTCATGTCCACCTATTGTCAAATCCAGTTTACTACTTCACTATAAATATCAAGCGTCTGAACCTTCCTGACTAACCTCCCATGTGAGACCTTGTCAAAGGCCTTACTTAAGTCCATGGAGACAAATCCCCAGTCTTTCCTTTGTTAAATTTCCTGGTAACTTTCTTAAAAAAATCTGTAAGATTGGTTAAACATGACCTACCACGCACAAAGCCATGTTGACTATCCCTAATCAGTCCATGGCTATCCAAATATGTGTATATCCAATTTCTTAGCACATTTTCCAATAGTTTACCTATGACTGACATCAAGCTTCAGGCTCACTGGCCTATAATTTCCAGGGTTACTTTTAGAGTCTTTTTTAAATAATGAACCAATCCTCCAGGACCACACCCATGGTTAAGGATATTTTAAATATATCTGCCAGGGCCCCTGAAATTTCAGCACTAGCTTCCCTCGAAGTCTGAGGGAAGATCTTGTCAGGCCCTGGGGATTTATCCACCTTTATCTGCTTTAAGACAGCAAGCACCTCCTCCTCTTTAATCTGTATAGGTTCCATGATCTCTCTGCTTGTTTTTTTTCTTACCATGATTGTGCCAGTTTTCTAAGTGAATATTGATTTAAAAAACCCATTTAAGATCTCCTTCATCTCTTTTAGCTCCATACATTGCTGACTGCTCTGATCTTTGTGGGGACCAATTTTGTCCCTAACCATCCTTTTGCTCTTAATGTACCTGAATACAACTTATCCCAATCCACACATTCTAGATCCTTTCTCATTTTCTCAAATTTCTCCAATTTAGAATCTCAACCAGAAGCCCAGATCTATCCTTTTCCATTATTAACTTGAAACGCATGGCATTATGATCACTGGACCCAAAATGTTCCCCTACACTTTCTTCTGTCATCTGCTCTGTCTCCTTCCCTAATAGGGGATCTTGTATTGCATTCTTTCTAGTTGGAACCTCTAAATATTGAGTTAGAAAATGTTCCTGAATACATTTGACAAACTCAAAGCCATCCAGCCATTTTACAGTATGGGAATCCCAGTCAATATGTGGAAAGTTAAAATTTCCTACTATCATAACCTGATGTATCCTATAGCTGTCAGCTGTCTCTACCGATTTGCTCCTCCAATTTTTGTTGACTATTGGGCAGTCTATAATACAACCTCATGAGTGTGGTCATAACTTTCCCCTTTCTCAGCTCCACCTCAGTAGACGAACCCACTTATTTTTCCTGCCTGAGCACTGCTGTGACACTTTCCCTGATGAGCAATGCCACTCCTCCCCCTTTTATCCACCCCATTCTATTATGTCTGAAGCAACAGAAGCCTGGGACATTGAGCTGCCAATCCTGCCCCTACTGCAACCAAGTTTCACTAATGGCAAAAAATGCCATAATTCCACATGCCAGTTCATTCTCTAAGCTCTTCTGTCTTCCCTACAATACTTTTTGAATTGAAATAGATGCACCTGAGAACTTTTCCACCATTATAACCCATTGACTTCTAATGTTACATGTAATTTTTACATAATATTTTCTCTCCTTCATTCCTCTATCTGCTCTGGCACTCTGGTTCATATCCCCTTGAAAATTTAATTTAAACCCACTGGAGCAGCACTAGAAAACCTTCCCCCAAGGATATTAGTCCTCCTCCAGTTCAGATGCAAACCGTCCTGTCGGAATAGGTCCCACCTTCCTTTGAAGAGAGCCCAATGATCCAGAAACCTGAAGCCCTCCCTCCTGCACCATGTCTTTAGCCACATATTAAGCTGCATTATCCTTCTATTTCTAACCTCACTAGCATGTGGCACGGGCAACAATCCTGAGATCACAACCTAGAGCCTAGCTCCCTAAATTCTCCTTGCAGAACCTCCTCCCCCTTCCAACCCACGTCATCTGGCTGCTCACCCCGTCTCCCGAAAATGCTGTGAACTTGATCTGAGATATCTCGGACCCTGGCACCAGGGAGGCCACCTACCATTTGGTATACTCGATTTCTTCCACAGTACCTCTTATTTGTCCCTCTAACTATGGAATCCCCTTTCACTACACATGATGAAGGAAGATGTGCTGAATAAGGAGGTTATGGTAAGAAAGGTGTGGACAAGGAACCTATACCTTTTTAAGGAGAGGGGGAAATAGAAGGGAGAATAGAGGAAATGCCGCTCTACCCAGTGAGTTCGTCCAGCAGATTGCTTTTTGCTTCAGATTCCAGCATTTGCAGCCACTCACATGGTCTTTGGATTGAAGTAGATTTGGGTTTGTATTTCTTAATATCACTTGTACTTAAACTTTGTGTATGTTCAGTGGTAAAACAAAAAATCATTTTGTTTTTTCAATCAACTAATAGATGACTGCTATGAGCAAATGTAAACAAAAACCAATAAGAGATTACAAATTGCATTGTAATCCTGATATTGCAGTCAACATCTGTTAATTAAATAATAAAATGTAAAGCAAGGAAGAACTTGGCACCATATAGGGTGATCTACTGCCAACAATCCACAACCTTTGTTTACTTTTAGCTGAAGTATGCATGGTGTTTCCTATGCAGGCACCAATCCTCCTGCACAATACCAATACATGACAATCACCCCTTCCTTCACAAGGTGATGTAAATGTAGAAAGTGCTGCACAGAAAGTGTTTCACTCTACAGTTGGATGACAATACTTTAAAATCCTCATTTATTTTCTTATTCGACAGGAAAAAAATGGCGGCGTTGCTCCAACAGCAGCATTGCCGCTGGTGTGGACCTGGAGAGAGTGGGGACCAGAGACATAATGCTCACCCCAAAGGGTCCTATTCCCCAGTCCGACTGCTGAAAGCTCTGTACAGGCTTTAAACAGCCTGTTAAAGGAGCCAACAGTGTTTGATTTAAAATCCTACGATTGCAGGGTCTCAGCCAAGATGGCAGTGCCTATGTTTGGCTGTGGCTTTGAGGGGTTGCAAACTCCAGGGAGGCAGCAGGCTGGCACAAGACACCAGAAATGGGAAGAAAGACCCCTCTTCCCCACTGAGAAGGAGAAGTAGAGGGGATGACCCTAAGGATGGCGACCACAGTGGTAGACCCGCGAGGCGATATTTGGCTGAAGGACACACACACAGGTGATGAGCAGGGGAGAAATCCACATGGTGCATACTGCTGGTGACTTACTCATGAGAACTTGCTATCAGCACTGGGATTCAAGAGGGTGATAAGGGCAAGGACTCCTGAAGGGTCATGTGTGTTGAAGGCTTCTTCATCACGTCAGAGGTTTGGATCTGGGCTTGGGTTGCTGATAGTTTAAACTGAACCGGAGTCTTATGTGGCTGCAGGAGTGCTGGAGATGAATTTAGGGGTACACAGTGACTCTGAGGGCACTCTCTTTTGCTTCTTTCTCTGACTGTAAGTGGCACTGGGCAACGCTAACAATGAATCTTTGACTGCCTTATGGCGGACTAAAGGCAATATCATGTAATATTGCATTTCTATTTTATTACATGGCAACTAATAGTATTTCAGTATCTCATCTGATCTGCACAATTAGACCAAGATTGAGGACAAAATGTGGTCTTCATTTAAATTCTGATAACTAAAATCAGCTATTTCCAATAAGAGAATGAACGTTGAAAAACTAGAGGGGCTCAACAGGTCAGAGAGCATCCATGGAGAGAAATGATTCATGGCAGGAGGCTTTATCAGAATTAAATGTTCTGCACATCATAATTCATGTAAATGAAAGGAAACGAATGAATCAGAAAAAGAGCCCAGCAATTTATTAGCTCCAGTGACCTGGATTCGAATTCAGAGCTGTCTGTATGGAGTTTGTATGTTTTCCCCGTGTCTGCAAGTGTTCCAGTTTCCTCCCACATTCCAAAGACGTCAAGGGTTTGCAGGTTAACTGGTCATATGGTGTATTTGGGTGGCATGGGCTGGAAGGGCCTGTTACTGCGCTGTACCCCTAAATTTAAAAAAAAATGGTGAAACATTTAGCAATGTTGCCTCACTATTCTAGAGACCCAGGATCCTGACCTTGGATGCTATCTGGGAAGAAATTGCAAACTCTCTCTGTGACCAAATGAGTTTCCTCTAGGTGCTTTGGTTCCCTTCCACATTCCAAAAGAAATGCAGATGAGTTAACTGATGACTCAAGATGATCACTTTGTGCAGGTTAATGAAAAGGGAATCAATGGTGAGTTGATGGTTATGCATATGTTGGCGCCTCACAGCTCGGCGGGCAGCAACCTCCTTTGAAGAAGACCGCAGAGCCCACCTCACTGACAAAAGGCAAAGGAGGAAAAACCCAACCCCAACCCCAACCAACCAATTTTCCCCTGCAGCCGCTGCAACCGTGTCTGCCTGTCCCGCATCGGACTTGTCAGCCACAAACGAGCCTGCAGCTGACGTGGACATTACCCCTCCATAAATCTTCGTCCGCGAAGCCAAGCCAAAGAAGATATGTTGAAACACACTGTGAAATAAAAAGAAATGAATTGGGATAAATGGGGTTGTTGCCTTGGGAACCAAATGGACCCTGTGCAGAAATGACCCCTCTCCACGTTGCTACAAAGAAACATAAGTTTAAGTTCAAATTTGCTTATCAAACACACAATTGGGCCCAACACAGATACAGACAAGCAATATATATGCTGAACAAATACACGTTAAAAAAAAATAAATTTTGATTCATAAATGGTGGGGTCTCGGAGGGTTAGTGTGAGCAGTTCATTTAGGCGTTCAGCACTTCATAAGATCTTTATCGATTGATTTTCCTTGGACTGCCTTGTGAAATTCACAGCCAATCTTTGAAGAATAGTTACTGTAGGAAGTAGGAAAGGTGCCTGCCAAGTTACCTTCAGCACTCTCGCATGAACATGTGCAATCGTGATGAGAGAATCTGCTTGATAATGTTGATTTAATGGTTAATGTTGGGCAGGATGTCTCAAATCTTTTGAAAAAGGCCATGGATGTTTTTGTACTAATGTGAGGGGGGATTTAGAGACGTGGTTTAATATTCCATTCAAAAAGGTGGCACAATCCAACATTGCAACAATGCCAAAAGAATCAACTTGGCAGCTTCAATATGGCGCTTCAGACTTTAAAATGCAGCTGGATTCCATTTTGCTCTGGTTTTGAGCAGATACATAAGTCTACAGGGAAAACTATTCATCAACGTCTCAAGGAATGAAGAATGAGTTAGAATCATGAACACAATTGGTCAGTCAAGGATAACGACCATACATATTCCATCATAAGTTATTTTTAAGTGTTTGTGATTTGTATACAGTACGTAGCAGTAAATTTGACAGTGTAGTGATACAGTAAAACATTCTTTTTTTTTAAATATATTTTTATTGATTTGGAAGAGAGAACTATTACATGTAACATATTACAGCACCAAATAGTCTGAATATGCCTGGGATTGTCTGATCTCAGAGGCTAAGCAGGCACAGGACTGGTCAGTGCTTGGAGGGGAAACAGCCAAGGAAAACCAGATGTTGTAGGTTTCTGTGAGGGCCGCAGAACAAAGTGGCGACTCTCCCTCTGCCGTACGGTAGACAAAAGTTGAAGAATTTCATATATGTTCATTATAGTATTATGTGACAATAATGGGACCTTTGTTGTGTGTCACCACTGTAGTGAATGATGAAGCAACAAAGAACACGAGGGGATGAACTGACCAGTTTAATGACATCCTTACAGCGTTTAAATATCCGAGATTCGTAGGCTCCCCACATCACGTGACTCCTGGAAATGACTTGGCTCTCGGAAGCCTTAGCATCATTAGTCCCCAGGAAACTTCTGGGAACTCGCGGGCCCGCAGAGACCCACGACTCGGAAGCTCTGGTGAGTTAAGTAGTGGTGTGGTCTGCCACACCTTTACCTTTACACCTTTAACCACACATAAACCACACAACTTATACAATACAATATAGAATATGAATCATAAAAATTATAGACATTGTCTTATTTAAAATGCTCAGTTACAATGGAAATCCCCTTAGGAAAACTTCACCTCATATTCCATCATTACAACATTTTCATGGTAAATTATCTAATTAGAGTAATATCTTCTACGTATAAAGAGAAAAAGAAGAAAAAAAGAAAGTAAAGGAAAATAAGAAAAAGAAAGAGAAAAAAGACCCCCCTATTCTAATCCTACCCCTCCCACTAAATACAGTCACCAGCGAATAATATGTAAAGAATCAATTTTTGTTTCCCGGACATTGGACAGGAAACCCCCAGAGCACCCACACCTATGTATTCATATTATGATAATAGTCCATAAATGTCCCCATATCTTGTCAAATTAAATCATGAACTCTTTAATGTTATATCTAATTTTCTCCAAGCTCAAGTGAGGCATAATATCCTGCACCCTTTGCACATGAGTTGGTGGTAAACTATCTTTCTACTTCACTACCATCCTCAGACATGTTAGGTAAAGTCTTCCTTAAAGCTCCAAATGTAGCAAACTGTTTAGAATAATCTCCATAGGTGGAGAAAGAGAGAGGACTTTCTGATGGGACATGCATTACTACTGAGGTGTGTTTTCAGATTCTAGTGCTCTGTGGTGGAATTGGGAGAAAGTCTTCAGTTTTTTTAATCTACATGTAAAGAGGTCTATCTTTGGTATCTCTGGTGATCCTACAGCAATATTGCAAATTGTATTGATGTTAATAAACACACATATGAGTAATGCCTCAGCAGCAGAAGCAAACTGAATTTTTTTTTCCTTTAGCAACTGACATCTCTCTCCATCTCAGACCTTCAAATTATTTCCTCAATTGGAGTCTTGAAAGATTGCCTTATTCAAGGATCCATCTGTCTCTTCACTCCACTGTCAAAGTTTAATTCTTTGCAGCTGACTTCTTCAGTGAAGGAAGGTTCTGTAAAAGGATCCACATTATAAGCACTGTATCAGCTGCTTCACTGACTGAATATATTGCTTTGTGTCAATATGAGAATGACAAACTCCGTAATGTTTCAGTTTCCATTGCATGCTCATTTAAACAAGTTACTGCAGGAATAACAAAACCAACAGCATATGCGCTTGCACTGGAGATATCATTAATGATTTAGGAACAGCAGGGAATATTTAATGGTCACAGTGTTGAAATAGCAGGGCAGGAGTATAGTGAGCTTTGTACTCCATCATGTCATCCATCCACCATTAAATTTCTCAATGGTTCACAGAAAGTTCCTAAACTACATTGGGCTTGCTGGAAGAAACTCACGGTTGCAACTTTTAATAGATTCCAGCTGCTGGATAGAACATGTCATTTCACATAAGCATCTGAGGACTTGATGGCCCAGTCCCAAGAAAGAGTCCCAACCTGACCAGTTGACTGGCCATTTCTCTTCATGGATTCTGCCTGCCTCATTGAGTCCCTCCAGTTCCTCTTTGTCCACTCGAGATTCCACAGTCAGTCCACAGTCTACAGTCTTTGTATTTGTCTCTTGGCTGCTCAATAATTTTTTTTTAAACTTTTGGTCCCCACAGAAAAGTCAGATTGCTATCACCATATTCAATGTACCAAACCAAAATTGACCTGCTCATTCCTGCTCTTAATCTTAATATGTTTCAGAATACATTTTGCTACTGCCATCAGCAGTTACATCATCAATGAAGATAAATGCACCAGTACCTGTGGCAGCCATACATGTCCAGGCCATAACTCCCCACCACCATGCTTTGGATCTTGGGCAATTCCCTTTATGCCTCCACACTTTGCTCTTGTCGTCACTCTGATTCAGGTTAATTTTGGTCTCATCTGTCCACAAGAATTCTGCAGGCTCTTTTAAATACTTCTTGGCAAACTGTCGTCTGGCCATCTTGTTTCTGTGGCCAACTAATGGGCTGCATCTTGCAGTGTTGCCTCTGTACTTCTGTTCATGAAGTCTTCTGCAGACAGTAGTCATTGACATGTCCACATCTACTTCCTGAAGAGCATTTCTGCCCACCAGTCCCTTTGCAATTACTGCACTCACCAGTGCACTCTTTCTTCTTAATGATGTTCCATACTGTTGATTTTGGTAATCCTAAGGTTTGGGTGATGTCTCCTTTATTCTTGTATTTTCATCCTCATAATGGCTTCTTTGACTTTCATTGGCACAACTCTGGTTCGCATGTTGAAAAATAGCAAATATGGATTCCAAAGGTGATCAAAAGCTTAGAGACAAGCCTAGGTCTCTTATACCTGCACCAATGAAGCAATTAAACATACCTGAGTACTCAGAAACATCCGTGAAATCACATGTCCCAAATATTATGGTGCCCTGAAATGAAGGGACTATATATAAAAAGTACTGTCATTTCTACACGGTCAGACCAAAATATATAAAAAATAACCTTGAATAAAATCTGGAATGTGCACTTTAATTTCAGGTGAATTATATTGCAGAGGGAAATAAAAGAAAAAAAAAATGTGTCTTTGTTCCAGACATTCTGGAGGGCACTGTATGCTCTCTCTCCAGTAGATTTAGAAAATCCATTTGAGGCGTTTGAACATGAACTTGATGTAAAGATATATAATATATTAAACCTTACTTCCTGTAATGGGAGAGTCTGGGACCAGAGGGCACACCTTCAGAATAAAATGACAGCCCTTTGGAACAGAGATGAGGAGAAGTTTCTTCAGCCAGAGGATGGTGTGTCTGTGGTTTTTGTTGTCATGGTTAGTTGTAGAAGCCAAGTCAATGGGAATAGTTAAAGCAGAGATTGATAGGTTTTTGATTAGTAAGGGCATCAAAGGATGTTGAGAGAAGGCAGGAGAATTGGGTTGAAATGAAAAATAGATCAGTCATGTTCAAATGCAAACTGAATGGGCTAAATGATAAGACCATCATGTGGTCTTTTTTTACCAAAATTATTAAGGCTCAATAGTTTCTGTGTTGAGCTGGCAATGAATATCAGATGTCTTTTCAAGCAGGTACAATGGTATTTCTAGTTTCATAAGAATAATTTTCCTGTAGAAGTTCCAATACTTAAATGATGGGGAAGAAGTAAAGTGGCTGGAGGATACCTCAGTCTTCTTATCATTCATGTCGCAAACTCCTGAAAGAAGCCTGTAGGATCAGTTATAGAATCATGGAACTCCACTGCATGCAAGGAAGCCATTCAGCCCCTACTATCATTTCTAGCCTCAAGAGAACTGTTGAGATTCATTCAGCTTTCTAGCTCTCCATGGCCTTGAAATTGTTGCGTATCTTTAATCAGCATTATTTAATTTGTCTCCAGGAAAATTAGAGAACCTCACCATTTGTGATAACACCCCCATCCTGTAAATGGATAAACAGTGGACTGGAAAACTGGGGAGGGAAAAGTTCCTGCGTCGAAAAACTGGGAATCTATGGCAGCTGAAAATAATATTGAGGAAGACAATTTTTATGTCGATATTTGAGCAAGGTCATTCATGAATGTTAGGTATTAAAGTGTGTTGGGAATGGTGTCTGTTCTGTACAAAAAGGATAATCAGCAGGTATTGCATGGCTTTTGGTAAACCTTCCACATTGCACCTGCTTCACAATTTGGCAGTCCAGATGACAAGGATGTAAAGCAGCTTTTAGGGTCTCTGATATATTGATGGGAATACAATGTTACAGTGCCAATAATCTCCAAGTCTTTGAAGTACTTCATCGACATGCTTTTATTTATGTTTAGTAAATATTTTGGTGGTTACACAGCATTTTCTTTCTTTTTTTTGCCTACCTGCTGCTTGTAGCCGTTCGAAATGTGTCATGTCCCACTTTTGGGCAGTGTTGAAAATAGTCAAGGATCTGGTGATACTGATTTCTGCTTGAGGTTGTGGCCAAGTCTGTACAGAGTGAAAAAATTGTAACTTTTCATACCTCTTTGTCCCAGTGTTGACAGAAAGGTGCTGAATGATTTGTCGGTGATTCAGGCTCAGTCATTTTTGAGAAGATATAATGCAGCAAGATTTTCTTCAGTCAAGCATGAGAGTTATGGCTGGTCTCTTCATGACTATTTTGATTGTGGCTTCAAAGGATTTCTTCATTCCCAAACAACAGGAATTAGTTTTTGTTCTCTGGTTGATCTTGTCAGAACTCTGCCTACCCACTATGATCTCGATTTTGAGGATTGTCACAAAAAGGATAAAGTGAAGATGGATTATTTTTTTTTGCTTTTTGGGAAATCTAGAGTACCAATTGAGCTATTGATCAGAATGATGTCAACCCCAGGCATAATATTTTTATCCTCATTTGTTCAGGTTTAAAGGATGTGTCTCGTTACAGACCAGCAGCAACAGATATTCACCAAGACAGTGTTATTTTTAAAACAATATATTTATAAATAATTATTAATAATACCACATCTTGCTTAAATCTACCCCAACTATGCAATTCCCTTTATGCCTCCATGCGGAGCACAACCTCAGGCTACCGTTGGGAGCGGGGACCTCAGGCCACTATGGCGAGCGTGGACTTTGGGCTACAGCGGGAATTGGGGACCTCGGGTTACCGTGGGGAGCAGGACTTCGGGCTACCGCTGGAACTCTAGGCTTGACTACTGGTGCCATGACATCATACATATGCGCCGAGCAATGGCCGACTTCGTTACCAATAATCTCAGAATGATTTTAGCCATATGGGGGGTTACGGGTAGGGTAGACAGCCATTGCTCTGCCACATGTTGAGCCAATAGGGCCGATGAGCGGCCCCGAAGGCGGTGGCCTTGTGAGATGGTTGAGGTTGGAGCGACTGGTGGGGCTGTCACAGCCTGCCCCGGCCACCATCTAATGGGCCAGTCACCCCTGCCCTGAGGGGGTCATGGAGGGTGAGGGGTGAGTAAGTAGGAGGGAGAAAAGTGAGTTGGATCATGGGCTGAAGGCATCATGGCAACGTCATCAGCCCACTCCTAGCCAGCCGCTGGCAGAGGCATTACATTTATGCTAGGCATAAATGCAGCACTCCACCGCTGTCCCTTTATCTGAGAGGGGTTGGAGTCGGCACCTAAGAGCCAGCCAGTCCACATTCATGGAGGTGTCTCCCAACATAAGGGTGGAGAATCTCCACCTTTACATTCAGACTTTTTGACTGTATGAAAGAGCCTCCTCTCTCTCTCTTTCCTTTTCCCTCTATCTTTTCTTCAGCTCTGCATTCACAGAGCCATCCCCTCCCCTGATTCATTCTCACCTTTTTTCCTCCCCTGATTCATTCTCACCTTTTCTCCATGTCCCTTTTGCCTCTTGACCTGTGCTCCTTCCCTCTGCTCTTTCTTCCTCTGCCCTTAGCTATTTTAGTCAAGCACCTGCCTGCTTTTTACTCGTACCTTGAAGAAGGGCTCAGGCAGGGGTGACTGGGCCATTAGATGGTGGCCGGGGCAGGCTGTGACAGCCCCACCAGTCGCTCCAACCTCAACCCCAAATGTCGGTTATATATCTTTATCTTCTCTGGATGCTGTGAGACCTGCTGAGTTCCTCCAGCATTTCTGTGTTTTAATATGAAAGAACTACCAATTACAATAATATAAATTAAACTGCAACAATAAACAAAAAGAAATAAAAATTAGAAAATAATAAATAGGTAAATATTTACAGTTGAAGTTATTGCAAGAAAAAAAAGTGATGTTTCAGTAGTGCATCCATACCTTTTGGTGGTCCCAGACTAGTTTATTACTTTTAGACAGATGAATAAAATTAAGATGTGTCCAGTCATGATAAGCAGAAAGTATCAATCTCCTTTAGCAGAAATGCCAGTAACTGAGTGTGCCAGACTTAAGTTAATTGATAAATGGATAAGAGAAGAAGGAGAAATACTTTTTCATTCAGCCAGTTGTGAACTCAGTGTTTAGGCCAGAGCTTTCGCCACATTTAAAGAATACCTGAATGAAAAATTGAAGGATTGTAACCTCCAGGGATATGACCCCAGGGCTGGGAGGTGGGAGCACAGACATTTTGGCTAGCACAGACAAGATAGACTGCAAAGGCTGTTGCTGTGCTGCACTTAGGATTCCATTACTTAATTTATGGCAGACCAGATCTGTCCAAGGTGTTGGCTGATATTGAGGTCCCAATCCCTGAAGCACTCTACCAGAAAAGGTTACCAATTAGAGATTCTAAAGACAGCCATAAGCGAATTCCTTACATGACAATATACTTTGATCGAAGGTATTTCCATCAGAATCGATCTTTACTGCTATATATAGTATAGACATACAGCAGTAGGAGACAAACAAAGTGCCTTTCCCCGAGCCTGTAAATTATGACCTGATCAGCTGCAAACATGAAGGGTGAGCATATTTATATTGGGATGCACTGCCCTACCACAAATTCTTGTTGAAAGGGACTTTTTAAAATGACTGATACATTTATAAACACAACAGCGGGCAACACTTCTATTTAAGGATCCAAATGTAAATCAATCTACTAATCTAAGTACTTGCTTTGTCCTTTGCATGTCATCAGGTGGACTCATTCTAATGTGACTTCATGGCTTTTTTTGACTGTACAAAACAATATTATGTCTAATGCCTAAGAAAATCTGCACAATCAGTTTGATTAGAACAAGATAAAAATCATAAGGTAACAGAGGTAGAAGGTGGTCTGATAATCTTTGGAACCTGCCCCTACGATGGCTGATCTGCCCCAGGCCTTACCTCTGTGCAAGTTCCCCTTCACTCTCAATTCCCTGCGCTTTTAAGAAACGTATATATTTCTTCTTTAAATACCCCCAATGCTCCAGCCTCCCTAATGCTACAGGGCAGAGAATTCCAGAAGGTAAAAAACAAAACCTTTCTTCTCTGCTAATTATGAAAGTCCTGTGTGATGAATGTTTGACAGTGACTGAATACTGATTTGCATTTCAGGTACCAGAGCAATCCTAGGTTTGTCTAAATTGGCCGTGGTTCAGAAATTGCAAGCAGTGGGACTATGTCTGGAGCCAGCAAGGGGACATATGTTCATGCTGTTTTGAGAAAATGTGTTCTTATAATAGAATATTTAATGAAGAAACAACCTGTTATACTCAGAACAATGAAATAAAAGAGTTTGCAGATTCCACTCTGCAGGGGGTTAGTAAAATATTTCAGAAAACAAGAGTAATTTTGTTCAAAGCACTGCTAAAACATAAATGCCAGATGGAGATTATCCCCTGCAAGGGCCAATTGACTACATTTTAGCTAATGGCTATTGCCTTTCAACAGACTTTTTCACAGTATTTCAAAATGAGATAAAAATAAAAAAAGATTTAAAATCACTTATTTTGAAACAGCTGGAACTGATCTTGATGAGTCTTCAAGAGCACCATTTTAATCTGTGGAAGAGTGTTCTATGCACCTCGTGCATCAAGCATTGGCTTTCCTCTTTATGGACACCATCTAAAATCCATCAGTTTTCCTTACGACAATGGTTGGAGCTAGTAGGAATTGTAAGTGTTGTCATCAGCCTGAAACCTGGAACAGCCCCAAAACTGCTTTGGGTGGTGATACACAGGAATGACCATCACAGGAATGGAGCCATGGGGCATTGTTACACATCCAGGAGCCAGCTCACTAAGTTTAGAATAAACAAAAGCAGTGAACGCTGGAAACAGTCAGCAAGAGATGCAACGTCGGTAAAAGAAAAGACAATGGAGTGAACACTTTGAACAGAAAAACTGCAGATGATGGAATATTGAGCAAACAATGAGAGGTTGGAAGAAGTCAGCTATAACGTAGACACGTAAATGACCAGACAATGTTTCAGGTCTGGACCCTTGATGTTGATTAACCATTGCTATCCAAGGATTCTGCTGGACTTGCTGAGTCCCTCCAACAGCTCATTGTTAACATTTCAAATATCCTTTCTTTGAATCAGAATATTTCTGATAAAGGGTCTTTGAGTTTGAATCTGGTCTTTATTTTCCTTTCACATTGGTGTTACCGCTGAATGTGCCCAGCATTTATCTTTTTCAGATTGTTAGCATTTGCAATTTAAAAAGAAATCATTTACTGTCCAATCTTGGGATTGAAGCTCAGCATGCACATCAATTTTTCCAATTTTATATTCCCCCACTTCTCTCCTGTCCCATGTTTCCATCTCTTCTTTACTTACCCCAGTTCTCACTTTTCTCTCAAATCTTCCTTCACATCCCTCTTCCAATTGTTTCTCCTTCTACCTGTCCCTCTCCTCCCCCATCTACTGTCTGTTTCCCTATCACCTCTTGGTCTCTCCCCATGAGATCCCTTCTTTTTCACCTCTTTATAAACTTGATATCTCCCCTTACTCTCATTATGTCATAAATGCCATTTATGTAACTGATCTTAGTAACCTGTGCCTAATTTCAACCAACTTCTGCCTCATTATCTCTTTGTAATTCAACTCCTTTTGTCCAATCCTTTCTAACCTATATCATGGACACCTCTCATGCTCTCCACTATTTTGACATTTCACACTTCCTTGATGACAACTGTTGAATCTACATCATCGACATCCAGTTTTTTATGCACCTATCATGAAAGCCTCAAAAGCCTTTGCTTCTTTCTAGAATGAAGATCTAGCCTGTTCCCCTCCACTAACATTCACATCCGCTGAGTTCAGCTTGTTTTGACTCTCGATGGCTTCTCATTAGATTCCTTCCACTTTCTACAAACTAAAGATGTTGCCATGGGTAGCTGCACCTATCTTTTCACTGCTCCAAACCTACTCTGGTACCAACCCTCTCCCCCAATTCTTTCCTCACTACATTGACGACTGCACCAGTTCTGATTCTTGCAGAACTCATCAATTTTATCACCTCTCACCTCTTTTTACTGGGTACCTTCCCCCTACACTTTAAATGCTAATGCAGTCTTACTGAAAAATGCACCATCCATTTTCCTCAACAGATGCTCCTTGATCCACTGAATTCCTCCAGCAGTTTTTTTAAGTAGTAGAAATTATAGCGTCTGCTTGTGTCTCCTCTACAACCTTTTCTCTTTTTTAACTTTTGGCCAGTTGCCGCAGTGGTCTCCTCAAATCCCTTTCTGTCACTGTCCAGCTGGATGAAGCTGTCCTCAGTCAAGGCTTCTCCTCAACATCACACAGCCTTTACCACTGCAATTCAAGAATTTATTCTTTGACACCCCCTCCTTGACAACACTATTCAAAAATGGGTCTGTTTTCAAATAAAAGCTTACAACATCCAGTTAAGGGGGAGAATAACAAAGGGTATCAATATTCAATTAATGTAGAATGATGGTTGATAGTCAGTTTGGACTGGGACCTGTTTCTGTGTGTATGTCTCCATGATCCTATGACTGTGAAGCTATCTCAGCACCACTTTGCTTCTCTTCCCTCCTCCAAAGTTTCTATTTTATCAGACGTTTTAATGACATCCAGTGTTAATTGTGAAAAGTTTCCACAATCTACAATTTTCTTGAAACTGAAGCCATTATTCTCAACACTAACTCTGATCCCAGCCATTAACTCTGTTCATCTCCTCAGCCATTCTTTGAGGGTAAACAAACATTGTTCACAATCTTTTTGACCATGAGATAAATATGACCACAACCGACATCCTTGCATCCTCTCTCTTTGGACGACTCCATTCGTACCTCAGCTTATCTATTATTAAAACAGTCATCCACTCCTTCATTGCCATGAGATCTCCCTGTTTTAAAGCTCCTCAACTGTGGGTTGGAGGACGCAGGTCAGCGACGGCAACCAGGGGCTTCAATGGGCGTGAGGGGGGAGGGGTTGCCGGGTGCAGTGGTCAGGATCCGTCCGAGCCAAGCCGGAGAAAGGCCTGAAGAGGGCAGCAGGAGCAGGCATTCTTTTTCGGCCCCGGCCCCTGTGGGGTGGGGTGGTCGTGGACGGAAGGCTGTTGATCCTGAGTGAAAAACTGTCTTGAACTAAAATGGATTCCCAAAATGGATACAATGATGAAGAAAATACGGTAGATTCAGAAGTTGAAAGAAGTCTCTGGTTTGGAACTAGCTCCCAAAGAAAATTTGTAACAAATGACAATAAAGAGGAAAACAAACCAACTAAACAAAGTGGAAAAAGTGGAAGTGCTCTGGGAGATCAAGAGAAGACTAAAAAAAGCATGGATGATGACAGGAATGCTAACTCGTATTATTCAGATAACTATGATAATTTATCATACCTGTCTGAACCTTGTTGTTCAGAAAACTCTGGTTATCTTTTCATAAACTTGAACTTGCCCACATCCTATCTTGCACAGAGATTCGATTGCCCGCCACTGTAGTGCTCACATATGTGTGTGGATCGCCAGTCTTAAAATTGACATCTTTGTTTTTGTGATAGTACAGATCTATCACCAATGTACATAGTGTATATAGTTACTGTATCTAGACTGTGCTTACAGCGATTGGCTGAGAGCTAAGCCACACCTATTGTCTGGGCTTTAAAGGGTTGTGTCCCTAGCCAGGTCGGATCATTCCGGACTGGTCGGCCACCTGTGAAGAGCTCCGGTCTTTTGCTAATAAAAGCCTTGGTTTGGATCAACAAGTCTTTAGTTCTTTCGACGAGCTCTACAGTTTTCAACTCATACCATGATCTTTCCCCCACCTATATTGGCATCCGTCGTGGAGTCCTCGACACTTATACTATTTGGTGTTTGCTTATTCACTTTTTTAATTGCACAATAATAAGGTTTTAAACTTTAGTATTCCCTCCTTAAAATGAATGCCCAACTTTTTGATTTCTTATAAGACATGCTTTAAACTCATTCCTTCGATTAAAATTTTAGTCATCAGTCATAATGTAGCATGATGTCAAATTTTGTTTGATAACATTCCTCTGAATTGCCCTGGGATGTGACTCTGTGTTTTAAATTATTTTAGAAATGCAAGTTGCTGCTAAGTTCCCATGTAAAAGATGACATCTCTCACATCATCTCTCTTTATAGACCCCAAGCAAACATAGGCTCTTTCAACTAGCAACTGTCAATTGATTCATCACTTTTCTTAGCATGTTTTCTCTTTACAGGTTTCTCTAGAGCCATTTTCTATCAGTTGCTCCAAGCTCCCAGATTGGTATTCTAAAGGTAACTTGACAGATGCTCGAGGATCAAAAACGATTGCTGCAAACTTATCTCAGTAAACACATCAGGGGCCAACTGACGCTCACTCAATATATCCCACAACAGCTGCTTCGGGCTCCTGATAATAGTGATTCAGCCCCTTGGCTAGTCTAGGTTTATCTTGACAGATGCTTAACATTCTGGATGACAAAAATATTTTGGTCCATTGGACTCTCCAGAATTAATGCCACTGCCCTCAACTCCTGGGCAATCAACATTTGGATCAATTCCATCTAAGATGTAATTATATAATGAGATTTGAGTAAGATCTTACAGCATTTTGTGAAAACTTCAGGTCTATTTATTTATCCACAAATAGTTTAGTAGAATATTTCTGGATGAATAGCAAATACTTCCAATTCCAGAAAGGAGCTTATTTTCTCCACTAAGTATACAAGTTGTCTTTTTGATTGCAAAGGAATTAAGTCATACTCACAGTTACAACTTCAAGGCATTTCCCCCAAATGTCTTTGCAAAATTGTTGCATGTTCATTTTCACAATTCTGGTTTGCAAATGGGAGGTTTATGTAGTAAATTCGAGGCAGATATAAAGTGCCCACCATAATGTTTGGGTCAAAGACATTTTTTCCCCTTTTATTTGCCCCTGTGCTCCACAATTTTAAACTTGTCATCAAACAACACACATGTGATTAAAGTGCTAAATCCAGGTGTATTTAAGGTAATTTGTATACATTTTGGTTTCACCAAGTAGAAATTACAGCACTTTTTATACACAGTCTTTCCATTTCAGGGCACCATAATATTTGGGTCATTTGGCTTCACAGGTTTTTGTGATTACTCAGGCATGTTTAATTGTTAGCTAGGCTTACTTCTAAGCTTTTGATTACCTTTGTGTGGATATGTCAATGACTACTGTCCACAGAAGACTTCATGAACAGAAGTACAGAGGCTACACTGCAAGATGCAAACCCCTAGTCAGCCTCAGAAACAGGATGGCCCGATTACATTTTGCCAAGAAGTATTTAAAAGAGCCTGCAGAATTCAGGTCTTGTGAACTGATGAGACCAAGATTAACCTGTATCAGTGATGGCAAGAGCAAAGTGTGGAGGTGTAAAAGAACTGCTGAAAATACAAAGCATACCACCTCACCTGGGGAACGTGATAGGAGGGGTGTTATGGCCTGGACATGTATGGACGCCACAGGTACTGCTGCACTTATCTTGTTTGATGATGTTACTGCTGATGGCAGTAGTAAAATGAATTCTGAAACATCTTATCTTCTTAAGTTCAAGCAAATGCCTCAAAACTCCTTGGACGGTGATTCATCCTACAGCAAGACAATGATCCCAAACATAATTCTAAAGAAACAAAGGAGTTTTTCAAAGCTAAAAACTGGAAAATTCTTGAATGGCCAAGTCAGTCACAAGATCTAAATTCAATTGAGCATGACTTCCATATGCTGAAGGGAAAACTTAAAGGGACAAGTCCCCGAAACAAGCAGGAGCTGAAGATGGCTGCAGTAGAGGCCTGGCAGAGCAGCACCAGAGAAGATACTCAGCACCTGGTGATGTCTATGAATCGCAGACTTCAAACAGTCATTGCATGGAGGTGATATGCAACAAAGTACTAAACATGACTAATTATCTGCACCTTTACTATGCCCTAAATGTTATGGTGCACTGAAATGAGGGGACTATGTATAAAATGTGCAGTAATATCTACCTGGTCAAACCAAAATGTACATAAATACTCTTCAATAGAATCTGAAATGTGGACTTTAATCACATGTAAATTGTTTAATTACAAATGGGAGGACTGTATATAAAAAGTGCTATAATTTCTACTTGGTGAAACCAAAATGTATACAAATTACCTTAAATACATCTGGACTGAGCACTTTAATCACATGTGTGTTGTTTGATGACAAATTTAAAACTGTGGAGCACAGGGGCAAATAAAGGAAAAAAAAAACTTTGTTCCAAACATTATGGAGGGTACTGTATGCTAGAGCTACCAGGGACTTCTGGGCATATCCTTTGAAACAATACTATATAAAGTGCACTTTATTTTTCTAAGTAAGAATCAAGTGGACAAATATCATTGTTTTTATCAGCCATCAGCCAATTCCATCGTAATAACAGAGTTCATGTCACATTAGCTATAAAAAAATAAATCCTGCTGCAATTCAAAATGGTTATTTAATTTTCTTTAACTTTACAACAGCTATAGGTTAGCAGAATCATTTTTACCAAGTAAAACTAAATATAATTGATGCAGCATTTAGGCAGATTTTTACATAAAAAAATGAATTAAGGGATATGAGGAAAAGGCAGGTAGGTGGAGTTGAGTCAATGATCAGATCGGCCATGATCTTATTGAATGGCGGAGCGGCTCGATGGGCTGGATGGCCGACTCCTGCACCTATTTCTTATGCTCTTATGTTCTTATTTCTCAATTTGTGGTCTGAGGGTTTGTTTTGGCAGTTGAGACCACTAAAGACAAAGCAACAAAGGCAAATGTTACTGATGTTAATATACAAATAAAGCAGCATTGTAAATATGACAACAAAATAAAAATTCTCAGCAAGTTTTCCGAACAAAACCAAAATGCCTGTGATCCGAGTAGGGGCTCAAGCTTTTCATCCCTCCCTGCCCCCTTGTGTTCTGTAGATTAGCTATAGGAGGACCTTGGTCAGTCAAATAATTCTTAAAATGGTTTATGGATGAATAAAAGTGGAGAACCACTGATTAGATAGGTTATAACTTGCTTTTATATAGGTGAAGTAGCCAGCAGCCAGCATTCAAAATGCTGATTTCCTTCCCCGACCACCAAGATTATTATTTGGTGTCCAGTCCGTGGAAAAAGGAGAAGGATTTGTCACTGAGAATATTTCTGGGATGCCTCCGAAATGGGCTGAGGCATTTTAGGTAAGTGAAAGGAAAAGATTTGATGATTTTGGATATGATGCAGGGGTTCCCAAAGACTCGATAGAGAAAGGAACTCTCTAATGATGCAAGAGGAAGGAGTGGTGCAGAGGACAGGGGGTGGAAATAGGTTTGAAGTGGCATTCAATATGATTGAGATTAGCTCAGTGAGGGGAGGATGAGGGAACATTTGGGGAATGGATCACACAAAGCGCTGAATGACATTCAAGAGGAATGGAGGTACAATAAACTTATTGGGGAAGGTGTAGCCATTGGAAGTGGTTAAAGAAGTAGGAAGCTCAAGGAGAATCCCATCATTCCCAGTATGTATTGAAATAAGTTAATTCAAGTGGTGTTTTGCCTGTTCAGTATATGACAGCTTGATTGATGACTAAGCGATGTGATCCTATGATAGTCCTTTAGGAAAGCTTATCTGATAGATTGAAAATTCTATGTACTAGTGGTAGGAGTGTAAATAGGATATGTTCTTTCAAATTAAACTCGGGTTGGTGGTCCTGTATTGAATGCATTCAATTTCTGCTGTTGCTATCTCTTCTCAATTTGTTTCACACACCATTAATAAGAAACATGAGACTTTTCAATACGAACAATGTTTATTGGTGTCTCTTTCCTTTCAAGCATGGGTAACAAAATTCTGTGACAAGTAGTAAGCTGAAATAATCACCTTTGGCTTGGTGGTTTTTCTTATTTAGTCAGTAATTGATTTTTGTTCGGAGTTTGTGAAATGTTGGCAACTCCATGATTAAAGCATAGAAATGTCAAATGAGGATAAGATGGAGGATAAAAAACTGTGTTGTCAATAGGTACAGTCCAGCTACACCCTTTTAAGTATTAAACACTCCAGACTTTGGTGTTTAAGCATTCCCTTTGTTTCATATTTACTAATGAAGTCACCAATGTTTCGCACAATGGTCAATGGCACTGCTTTTTCTTTTTAGGTCTAAGTCAGTGGTATAAATCCTGCCCAAAATGTTGAGCAAACAATGTTTAATTCCCCAACAGAAGCTTATTTCTATAATTATTCATAGCATCAAGTACAAACTGGGTTGGGGCTAGGGATGTGTTGATAGTGAGAAATAATGCTGCACTGAAGTCACATTTAAAGGAATAACTAACTAAAAAAGGGTTGCCAAAATGGGTTAAAAAGATATGGTAGGATTTGGAAAGGTGGCTCAGTGGATGACTAAGCTAAGAAAAGATAGGCGAGATTAATTTAAGATGAATCCTCAGCCTAGGGTTAATATTGAAGATAGGTAAAAGAACAACCACGCACTAGATTCTCAGTTTAATGATCACTAAATCCGACTGGTGCTCTAAAGATTGTTTTTCAGTGGAAGAGCTCTACTATTAACTCAGTGAAAGAAGATGTACTCTCATTCCAGGTGGCAGCTGATCTGGACCCTCCTCACATATCTCAGTTCTCCGCTATTGCACGGGTACAGGCAACTCTGCAGTTGATGGAGTCAATCAGCTGCCTTTCTGCAGAACCAACTCTATCCAAACACACAATCAGAATCTCAATGGAGTTGTCACTGCACACGTGACTGGATAGATATCTTCAGTCTTGGTGCATAGTGCTAATGACATCACAATGATCAAACCTTGGCAAAATTCTACAAATGTGTAGTGGGAAGTGTGCTGACTGGATCCATCACGGCCTTGTATGGGGGCACCAATATCTCTGAGAGTAAAGCCCTGAAAAAGGAAGTGGACACAACTCAGTACATCATAGGCAAAATTCTCCTCACCATCGAGAACATCTACAGGGAATGCTGCCATCAGAGAGCAGCAGCAATCTTCAAGGATCCCAGCACGTGCTCTGTTCTCACTGCTGCCGTCAGGAAAGAGGTCTAGGTGCCACAAGACTTGGACCACCAGGTTCAGGAACAGTTGCTACCCTCCACCATCAGACTCCTCGACGACAAACTCAATCAGACACTCATTTAAAGACTCTTACTTTGCACATCATTTATTACTAATTTTATTTTGCATTGCACAGTTTTTTAATATTTTTTTCTTTGTTTACATTTATTTCTTTTGTATATGTTCCTTTTCTTGAGTATGGGTCTTTACACTACCGATAATGCGTGGTAGATTGTGCTTAACCAATCTTACAGTTTTTCGGATTTCCGGCTGGCGACTACATGCTGTAGGGGGTAGTAGTCAAGAGTTCCTGGCAGCTTTTTAACATTTTACACTTATTCAATTTTGTTTTGCCAAAATGACTTAACCTTGGTTCCTTTGCTATTTAATACAACTTTATTTCTGAAAATTACATCAACACGAGGTGCCAAGGCAGCAAAACAGGGTAAAGAAGAAGCAGTCCCTCTGACTTCAGACCTCATAACTAATATGAGATAACGAGACAATTAAATGCAGCCATGAAAGAATGCTATCAAGAGATCGATGTCAAGCTTGAAAAGGTTTTACTCTCAATCTCAATAAATGAAGATTGTTTGTTGGTATCGGTGAATAATTGAATTGAGAGGCTAGAAAGTCATTCTGAAGAAACAGTTGTGAGCAATTGTGAGTGAACTTTGCGGGTGGTCGACTTGGGGGCCCCAGAATAATCGTAATAACATTAGTATTTAGGGCTTAAAAGAAGATACTGAGAAAAGACAGCTGATTGAATTCTTTTCTAAATTACTTAAAGAGGTGTGGGGAAAAGACTTTTTAGATCCTCATCCCATGCTCAATAGAGCACATTACTCATTGATTCCAAGCCGAAAATCACCCATGATTGGTAATTCTTTGTTTTCACTATTTTGAAGAAAATGAATGAGCTATTTGATAGGTCCCTTGCAACGAGACCTGACCTATCAGGGCAAACATATTAGATTTGTTGAAGATTTCTGCACTGAAGTCACAGGAGATGCGGAGAAAGTACCCTGAGGTCATGGCTGAAGTTTACAGCCAAGGACTCAGATTGTCATTGTTGTATCCAGCATGGCGGAGGATTATTACGGATGATGGCCGCAATAAATTTTTTAAATCCATGGAGGACAGCCACAAGGTTTTGTCTGATCCTGCTTTAACTTCAAGTCCATCATGAGTTAACACTTTGAGTCTGAATTTTATCTGTTTCAGGTGGGGGGGGGGGCGGGAGAATTCTCTTCTCTCTCATTTTTGGAAAGTTTCTTTCCCATTGTTATTTGAAAGGTTAAGTATTTAAGTTACTGAGTTTGAAATATTTTTTATAAAAGCTTAATGAAGTTGGGTAGGGAGTTTTTTTTCATCATGCTTGCTGAAATCAGAAACAATTATACTGCACATATTTGTGTGGAAAATTTATTAACTATTCAGGGTTTTTTTAAATATCAGGAGCTGTAATAAGATCTACAGCAGAAGTGAGTGGGGTTTGATGTATTTTCGAGAGCTGATTGCAACTCTGTTTGGCAACCTTCGGAATAGGGAGGGTTGGAAGGGAGGGTGTTTGCTTGGGTTTGTATGGGATTTTCAAGATTATTGTATTTCATGTTTTACATATTTTGTGTTTCAGCATGGTTTGAAGATGACAGCTTTTGGAACAGTGACATATGCAGCTGGAGCATCTATATAACACCAATTAATATTAATTAAGTTCCATGATTTCCTCTATTAGGTTTATATCATTGGAATATTAAAGGTATGAATGGGACAATTACAGGTCATTGAGTACCATGCTAGGTATTTAAAGGCAGATATTGTT
Organism: Narcine bancroftii; assembly: GCF_036971445.1. Lineage (NCBI taxonomy): Eukaryota > Metazoa > Chordata > Chondrichthyes > Torpediniformes > Narcinidae > Narcine > Narcine bancroftii. The sequence goes on along the minus strand of NC_091472.1, from coordinate 248,184,532 downwards.
TTTCTTCAAGAAACTTATTTTAGGAATTCTGACAAAGATAGGCTCATGTTCGAATGGAAGGGTCAATGTTTTCATTCTTCTACTGATGCTAAAATCAGGGGAATTTCCATTTTAATTAATCAAAATATTCCAGTTGTACTTCATAACACTATATCAGACAAACAAGACTGTTACATTATTCTTACAGGTAAATTATATAATAAAATGGTGGTGTTGGCTAACGTATATGCCCTGAACAGTGATGAGCCAGTATTTTTTGATTTTTTTTCAGCCTACATGATTTAAGTCAATATTCATTGATTTTTGGAGGTGATTTTAATTGTTGACTAAATACTGCTTTAAATCATTCTTCCTCTAAACCAGCAGTTCTTACTAAATAAGCAGCTGTAATCCACTCTTTTTAAACAAATTTTGGTATTTCAGATGTTTGGCTTTTTTTATATCCTAATAATAGAGAATATACTTTTTTTTTAAATGTGCATCATTCCTATTCTAGATTTGATTATTTCTAAAAGATAATCAATTGATTTCAATGACCAAATCATGTGAATATCAAGGAATTATTATATCTGATTATGCTCCTGTTATCTTGTCTGAGTTTGACTGACATTCCTTTCATAAAAAGGTATTGGCATTTTAATTCGACCTTACTCTCAGATAATGAGTTTTAAAAAAAAAAAAATTATGGAAAAAAACCAATACAGTTTTTTATTTTCCCCCCACCTATTTCTAATCTAATTGTATGGATACAATGACAGCATATCTGAGAGGGCAAATTATTTCTTATACAGCTAATATGAATAAGAAGATAAATAAGAAAGATTGGAATTAATTAATCAAATCAAAATAATTGATTTACAATACGCTCAAGATAAAAGTCCAGATTTATATAAAATGAGAGTTGAGCTTAAAACTAAATTTGATTTTCTTTCTACTTACCCCATCAAAAAGCAACTGTTGAGGAGTAAGAGTTATTTTTACATTCATAATGAAAAGTTTGGCAAGCTTTTGGCTAGCCAACTGAAAGGAATGCCTGCTAAAAAAAAGAGATTTGAATGGGAGATGATACAGTGACTACTGACCACTTTAAAATAAATGATACCTTTAGCGAATTCTACTCTAAACTCTATACATCTGAATTTAACTAAAATTATATTTCAGTATTGGATTTCTTGTACTGCCTAAATCAGCCTACACTTTATCAGAATAAACATACAAGTCTGGAGGCTCCAATTTCTCATGAGAAAATATTACTAGCGATTTCCTCCTTACAATCTGGTAAATCTCCAGGACCAGATGGATATCTTGTTGAAGTTTATAAATCTTTTTCTATATTACCTTATTGAAGATCTGTGTTTGATGATGCTTCCATTACCTTTTAATGAGTCTTGAATCTATTTTATTTTGAAAAAAAGGAAAAGACCCCATTGAATGTACCATATAGGCTTATTTTATTACTTAATGTGGATATGAAGATTTTGTCCAAACCTTTGGTCCTTAGATTAGAGATACTTTACCATTAATTATTTCTGAGGACCAAACTGGTTTTATTAAGAAGCAATATTCTTATTTTAATATACATCAATTATTGAATATTTTAACCATATAACAGTTTATGGCATGGAAACAGGCCATCTCGGCCCTACAAGTCCATGCCAGGTTACACAAACAACTCCACTAGCTCCCTCACCTATTCTCTGCCTATAACCCTCTAACCCCCTCTTATCCATTTATATATCCAGCCTCCTCTTAAATGAAAGAATTGACTCTGCCTCAACTATTTCCTCCGGAAGATTATTTCATTCAGTCACCACTCTCTGAGTGAAGAAGCATCCTCTATTGTTTCTCCTAAAATTTTGCCCCCTTACCCTCAATTTGTGTCCTCTTGTTTCAACCTCCCCTGCTCTCAGGGGGTAATAGTCTACTTGCATCTAGCCTATCTATTCCTTTCATAATTTTAAACACCTCTATCAAATCCCTTCTCAATTTTCTATATTCCAAGGAATAATGTCCTTATCTCTTCAATCTTTCTCTGTACTCTAGGTATTTTAAGCCAGGCAACATCCTTGTAAATCTTCTCTGCACCCTTTCCACCTTATCTATATCCTTCCTATAATTTGGAGACCAGAACTGAACATAATACTCCAAATCTGGCCTCACCAATGCCTTAAACAGTCGCATCATCACTTCCCAGCTCCTATACTCTATGCTATGATTTATGAAGGCCAGCATACCAAATGCCTTCTTAACCACTCTGTCAACATATATTCACCTGCTACTCCTGATCCAAAATGTATTTTTTTTAGATGCCAAGAAGACTTTTGATCAGGTGGAATGGGAAAATTTATTTGCCATTTTGGAAAAATTGAATTTTGGACCATGTTTTATTAAATAGGTTAAATTATTATATTTATGTCCTACTGCCTTAATTCTTACTAATTCACAGCAATCAAAACTTTTTAGGCTTCAGCAGGGTACCCATCAAGGTTATCCTTTAAGTCCTTTGCTTTTTAACCAGGTACTAGAACCTCTAACAATTGCTCTCAGGAAAGTAGAAATTTTAAAAGGATATATAGGAATGGTATCGTACATAAGGTTTCCTTATATGCAGATGATCTTTTGCACTTTATATCCAATCCTGATGTTTCTATAATCAAACAAATTAATTTTATTTGCTGATATTACAGTTATCTGTCTTTAAATTAAATCTGCATAAAAGTGAACTCTTACCCTTAAAGCATTTCTTATTAAGATATTCTAATTTCTCTTTTAAGACTGAACGATCAATTTATCTATCTTTGAATTACAATTACTAGGAATTACAACAATTCTGTTGTATTTAATCAGGTCAAATCATTGTTATTGAGATGGTTACCTTTATTTATTACTATGATTGGACATATTAATTCTATTAAAAGGAACATTTTACCTAAATTTTTGTAACTTTTCAAATCTTTACCAATTTTTATTCCTAAATCCTGTTTTGATTTACTGGATTCGCTTATCTCTTCTTACATATGGCACGGGAAACACCCCTGATTAAATAAAGCTCATCTTCAAAAGACTAAAAGAAATGGTGGATTGGCATTTCCTAATTTTAGATTTTATTATTGGGCAATCATTATTCATAATCTGATTTTTTTTGGTGCAGTTCAATAAATGAGTTGACCACTCTCTATGGGTAGAAATGGAATTCAATTTTACTAAAAGCACATCTATATTGGCAATTTTAGAGTTCTTTCTACCCTTTTCCTTTTATAAACTGAATGATAACCCATTAATGAAACATAGTTTGAGAATATGGGAACAATTCAGAAGTTTTTTTGGATTTCCAAGTTTTTCCCTGGTCAGTCCTATTATAACTAACCAGCTTTTTCAACCTTCTTTATTAGGTACTGTTTTTAAGGACTGGCATAGGTTAGGTATTAAATGTTTTAAAGATCTTTTTATTTAAAAAAGTTTGAGTTCCTTTGAGCAATTGGTGGTAAAATTTAACTTACCAAACACTCATTTTTTTTTGGTATCTAAAGGTTAGAAATTTTGTTCAATCAAAGATCCTTGACTTTCTGCAGATTCCTGATATAAATATTCTTGATTTATTTTTTGATGTTTAGTTTTCTCATAAAGGCTCAACATCAATTATTTATAACAATTTATTGGACTTAAGAATAGTCTCATTAGTTAGGATCAAGAATGATTGGGAACAGGATTTGTATTTATCACTTTCAGATGAGGTTTGGGACTATATGTGTAATCTGATTAACATACGACCTTCTGTGTACAACATTGTTGCAATTTAAGGTGGTCTATAGAGTTCATCTGTCTAAAGTAAAACTATCTTGCTTTTATTCAGATTGTAATCCTTTATGTGACAAATGCAAAATTTTTGAGGCTTCGTTAATTCATATGTTCTAGGCTTGCTCTCGTTTAGAAAAATTTTGGGAAGATATCTTTCAAATTTTATTGGTGATTTTTAAGGTGCAAGTAGAACCCTGTTCCTTAATTGCTTTATTTGGATCTTTCAATAAGATGATGTTTTACGGATTCCAACTCAAAATCGAATTTTATCTTTTACTTCTTTGGTGGCCAGATGGGCAAATTTGATTAAATGCAAAGACAATACCCCACCTAAACATACACAATGGCTAAATGATATCATATCTTACCTTGGTTTAGAAAAAAAAATCAGATACACTATTAAAGATATAAATATTAACTTCCATAAGATGTGGGGCCCATTTATGGACATTTATCATAACCTAAAGAATTAGGGTGTTTAGATGCATTGGTGCAGTGCTGTCTGGTTCCAGGTTGGTGCCATTGATTCCCTGATTCCCATGTATCCTTTTTTTTTCAGATAACCTTGTTTAGAGGTATTGATTTAAAGGTTTTTTTTCCTTATTTTTTTGTTAGTATAGTAGATAATTGTTTTGTTTAGTTGAGAATTGTAAATATTGATTATATTATAGAAGGAGAAGAAAAGGGTAGAGAATTTTTTTAAATAAAAGAAATTTTACGTCCCTTGAAAATAAATGATAATTTCTTCTTGTTTGGAGTGCAGAATTTAGATCATATTTTGAGAATATTTCTTAAATATAATAGGAATTGAGATGTTTAATTGTTAATGATTTAAATAAGATTCAAAATATTTTATAAAGAAAAGAATTACAGATATGATTTATGTATGTAGTGTCTTATTTATTCTGTAACTGTATTCATCATTTTATTTAATTGTACTATTTTTATTTGTATAAGTTCTTTATTAAAATCAATAACAATATTTTAAAAAGAAAAAACCTTTATTGAGGAGGTTACCAGGAAAGTTGATGAAGGAAAGGCTGGGGATGGAGCAAGATGTTCAATAAATAAATAAATATATAATGTTTCGGGAATATGAAAATCTCAGGTGGTTAGTGTGAGCAGTTTATTTGGTCATTCAGCATTCTCACTTGGTGCTTTCACACTGCCACTGAAAGCTGGTATTTATTTGCCTTTTTTTTGCCATTTCACCTGCCTGTGTGAACAGTACCAACATGGTATGCTGGGGTCATTTTCGTCCCGGTACTTACCCGCCAAGGTAGTCGTATCAGAGCTGATGCGAAACGCTTCAGCTCCAGTGTGAAAGGGTTCCCTGCCTTTCTGGGATACCAATGATGTATCACTGCAGGTCCCACCTCATTTTGACCTGGGCTGTGTAAAAGGTCGCACTGAACTGGCTTTTCTTGGTTCAGTGTGAATGCTCCCAACTGACCCGGCCCGGCTATAAACACGGGTCATTGACACACCAATTTACCAGGATCTCAGAGTGAAAGCACCTACTGCCTGTGAGAAGAAGCTGTACCTCAGCCTGGTGGTGCTGGCTCTGGTACTTCTGTATCACTTTCCTGATTGGAGCAGCTGAAAAATGCTTTCTGTGAGGTGGAAAGGGTCCTCAAATATTTAGTGTGCACTGTTCAGTCATTGATCCTGGTAGGTCATATCGATGGGGGCAGAGAGGGGAGAGAGTGATCCTCTCTGCCACTCTTTGGTCCTGTGGATTGACCTTTGATACACTGTGATGCAGCTGGCTTGAATGGTCTTGATAGAGATCATGTAGAAAGCTGGTAGCCCTTCCCACTTCAGCCTTCTCAGTAAGTGCAGTCACTGTTGCACCTTCCTGACAAGTGAGGAGATATTGTGATTCCAGACTAGGTCACTCCAAGGAAATGATGCTATCCATTCACTCTACTACAGAGTTGTTGATGTGAAGTGGAGGGTGGTCATTCCAGGTCTTCCTGAATTCCACAAACATCTAATTTATCTTGTCCACATTGAGTCTTAGGTTGAAGCCATTCCTTTAGGTGGTGTGAAGAGTAGAGTTACAACCAGATGTGAAATTTAAAAAAGAATGTCATCAATGTGATACTGGACCATCAGATGGTACCTTACATTTTCCACAAGACAGGACTTCATGCTTCAAGTATCATCTGTGGCCTGGGATGGTATCAGTCCATCAGAAAGGTAGAGCGCAAGTCCATTGTATAGGAAGACATAAAACAAGAAGAAAAAAAGGAAAAGGAGGAATAATTGGAGCAAGATGAGGAGAGGAAATGAAGATTAAATAGGAAAAAAATGAGTTTGGTTCAGTTACTGCAAAGGAATCAAGATTCTAGTTAATTGATCCAAAACAATGACTTGAATCCCTCCATGTCTACAGAAAAAATTAAATTCAAGTATTTAAATAATCTTACACTTTTGTTGAAGAAAAGCTTGTCTCAATAAGTGCGCACAAGGAAGGACCTGATCATTGTAAAAGCCTACTTCATTCACAGATGTCATTTTAGGGATGGACATCTGCCTGCTTCCTCCACTTGGACCTATATACAACTCCAGACAGAAGTTTTAACTGTCACCTTAGTTCAGGGTCAATCAAGGATGGACAGAAAATGGTGGTGTTACTTATCACCATCCACATCCTGTAAATAAAGGAAAAGAAAATCAGAGGAGTGGTAGGAAGAGAAGAGTTGGAAGAGGAGGGAGGAGAAGCAGGTATGGAAGGAGAAAATGGAACTGTAATCTTTGTGCATGTCCTTCCGACCTGTACACCAGGGAATTATGAAGAACTACTTACAGGGCTACTCATATTCCACCTTAAGTAATCCCTATGCCATCAGTGCTCTGTGATTAGTAAAGGATTACTTAAGGTGGTATGTGAGTGAGAATCATTGCTCTAGACCCAATTGTTACTGAAATATTTTGCTTAAGAAAAATTGATCATTGGCCCATTTCCTTTGGAGCTATGAAACCATGCACATAACGAGTCAATTAGGTATTATTAAAACAGTGGTTTTCAAACTTTTTCTTCCCACTCACATACCACCTAATGCCTTACTAATTAGTAATGCCTTACTAATCACAGAGCACTATGGCATAGTGAGTTTAAAAAAATGTTGCCCACCCTAGAACATGTACAACTGAGTTTTATAACTCTAACAACACTTTGTTATTCATTTACATTCTCAACAATGAGCAACCTGCATGAACAAATTGTTTACATATTTAATCTATTTGCAAGTATTATTTTGTTGCTTTGATCATTTCCGAGAAACTTATATTGACTTCCTGATTCAACCCAATTGAATTTTCTATTGTTTCTTGCACAGCATCATCTGGATCAACCCATGGAAGATATTCACAAGCAAAACCTTTTAATATTCCTGAAATTAAGTCTTTTTGAGGAATTAAGCCATTTACATGTACACTTTTGATTTTTATCACCACTAAGAGGTCACCCTGCATAGCACACTTCAACTTTTAACTCCGACATTTGTTAACATTCAAAGTCTGTCGCTGTGTTTGGATTAAAAACAGACATCTGTTAGTCTGTACTCCTCCTCCTGCCTTTTCTTCCCTTGTCCCCAGAATTTTAATTCAGACACCTGCCTGCTTTTCACTCATACCTTGAAGGAGGTATGGGTGAGACTTCTTGAGTTCGTCCAGCATTTCTGTGATTTGATGACAAACTCAGAATCGGCAGACTTTCATATTTCACTGTGTTGGAATTGTTTCTCTCCATGACTTGAGTCATGATTATCTTCCTTCCACTCTCTTCTCATGGTTTGGCTGAAAAGCTCAATTATGTTCAGAGTCTTCTACACATGAGGAACTCAGCAGGAGTGTAATCTGTTGTGGAATGTGGCATTATCTAAGGTTTATGAAAAGCTGACTCGATCATCTTTCATTGTTAAATCTGAGTGTACTTGTAATACTTTAATGTTCATTTGACAATTTTCACTGACACTAAATGGTAATAGTGCAGCAAGTTGAATGAAATGAATGAAACTACCTCTTCTGATAAAGCGTGACAAGTTAATATATATATAGTTTAAATCTTTGGTAGAACATTCAGTTCACATCCTGTCCATCCATGATCCATTTCAAGGTTCAATTTATTGTCATGTAATAAAGGCAGTGCAATATTGCATGAAACTTGCTTTCGTCTGCCGTAAGGCAGGCAGGTTCGCCATTGGCAGAAATTGCCTGAAGCATCTCTTACAGTCAGAGAATGAAAAGTAAAAGAGAGTCCCTTTAGAGCACACATGTCAAACTCTGGCCCACGGGCCAAATTTGGCCGCGATATAATTATATTTGGCCCGCAAGATCATTTCAAAAATGTATTAGAGGTGTCCCGCCGATGTTTTTTGGTAATGTCACCCCTACCATCCTCCCCCTTCATTGCACATCCTTCCCCATTGTAACACGAGAAATTGTAACACGAGAAGTCTGTCGATGTCATCAGCCGGCAAGCCGGTTGGAAGGCTCCCCGTACAACCAGTCACTTCTCCCACCTGTCGAGTGGTGCGGCGGATTGGTGAGTGCCTGTGATTTCCTGTCAGCGCGACCCGCATGGCAGGCTGCGCACGGCCCCCGGGCAGCGCGAGCCCTCTGCGACTGGCACCGGACGGCCCTTCCACAGCGCGAGCGCACTTGTCCTGGTCGCCACGGCCTTCAGGGCTTGCACCCGCGCGGACCCCAAGGACGGCTGGTTCGGCCCTGCACGTGAAGAGAGAGATGGTGGCTGTCCACAAAGGCTGATCGGCAGCGCGCTGGGCCTGAGTGGGTGGGCAAGCAGGGGTGGGCAGAGGGAAGTAATGGGCAGGTGAAGTTATGGTGGTGCGAGGGGCAATTAGAGGGAGGGATGAGTAGAAGGAGGGGTGGATAGGGAAGAGGTAAAAGGGGAGGGGCAGGGCGAGTAGGGGAGGGGTGATTAGAGGGTGAGAGACGGGTAGAGGGAGGAACAGGTTGAGGGGAGAGGCAGTAGAGGGGCGTGTATAGGATGGGGTGGGTAGAGGCAGAGCGAGTGGAGTGAGGGGTGAGTAGAGGTTGGGTAAAGGACTGGTCAGGTAGAGGGACGGTGGGTCGAGGGTGAATAGAAGCCTAGAGCCTGAGGAGTGAGGAGGAAATGCTGAGTCCTGATGCAGGCCAAAATGGACACAGCCTGTGAATGCTGACTACATCTCCACAGGGACCAAATAGGTTTCCCTCAGGTCAAGCAAAGGGTGAACTTGAACTACCTACTCCTGACCTGTAACATTATCCTCCTAAAGTTATATCCTAAAGTTTAACATTACATATGTTGAAAGAAGAGAAAACATGCAGATGTTGTTGAAAATTTTCAATAAATATTTAGTTCGGCCCTCGACTTAGTCCAAGTTTTTAATTTTGGCCCTCCGTGAATTTGAGTTTGACACCCCTACTTTAGAGTCACTGAGTGTTCTAGATTTACCTCCAACACTTCTGCAGCCCCCCTCAGCCACACCGGGTCCAGTCCAAACCATCAGCAGCCCAAGCTCCAGATCCTTCAGCACCATTGGCACCCTCTCGCATCCCAGTTCCCATACCTGGCACTCCTTCAGCCAGTCATGAGCCAGTCTCCAGCAGCCTGCAGCCTGGAGTGAATCCCTCCAATGCAGTTGTCAGCAGCTGGCAGCCTGCGTGGGCTCCTCACCTCAAGTCACCAGCAGCCCGCTGCCTGCATTTTCTTCAGCCGCAGAGTCCCTCAGTGGTTCGCCACCATGGTCACCATCCTGTGGGCTATCTCCTCTGCTTCTCCTTCTCAAATGGGGTGGGGGAGTGGGTGGCCTCCCCAGTTTCTGGTGCCTTGCGCTAGTCCTCTGCTACCCTGGTGTCTGTAACACCTTGAGCCAGCTGCCAATCATAGGCACCTCCATCTTGGCAGCATTTTTAAATAAAACCACTGTTGGCTCCATTTAAAGACCATTTAAAGCCTGTAAGCAGCTGATGGCAGTTTGATTGAGCGGTTGGACCCCATGGGAGCCTTGTCACTCCACTCCCCACTCTCCGCAGGTCCGCACCAATGGCAGTGGTGCCATTGCAGCAGCTCCGCTATATATTCTTTTTGAGAAACTATCAAGGAGCTTAAGAAATTCTGTTCCTCCACCCCAACCCCCTCCCCCCCCCCCCCACTTCATAATAATTAAAGTACAGTCCATGAAAATATATTTTTGAACATTTCCAACCCCATGCAGGTGCTCTCACTGGAATGGGATTGAAGCCTTAATAGTTAGTATATGGCAGTTATTTCAAGATCAAGTTTATCATCATCTGGGTATTTATATGTATCTAGATGAAACAGTGCTTCTCTGGACCACGAGGCACATGTTTGACCTGCTGAGTTTCTCCAACATTGTGTTTTTATTTCAATCGTGGTGTCTGCAGGCTTTTGTGTTTTGAACATCGTTCATCAATCTCACAGCCTGGCCATGTATGAAGAAGTTATTTCCCCATTGTTTTTTTAATTTTTTAAATTTCTCACACTATGAACCATATCAACCAAAATATGTACAAATGTTTCTCATTAAATATACACAGTGACATATTCCCCCTTTTTTCCCCCCTTCCCTCCCTCCCCCCTTCCCACCCCCCTCCAAAACCAATAAATATTCAACATATACAATAAAATAAAACCATAAAACAACGTTCTCACTCAAGGGAAAAACAATAGAAAAACTTGTCATCTACTTTTACACACTAAATCTAATCGTTTTGTCTTATCATTTTATCATTTTAGGGGATGGAGGTCTGAGGCAAGCTCTCTCTGTTACATTCCATGCACGGTTCCCAAATTTGTTCAAACAATGTGATTTTATTTTTTAAATTATATGTTATTTTTTTCCAATAAAATACATTTATTCATTTCCATGTATCATTGCTGTACTCTCAGGCTCTCTTCCATTTTCCAAGTTGACATTATACATTTTTTTGCTACTGCTAAGGCTATCATAATGAATCTTTTTTGCGCTTTATCTAATTTGAGGCCTAATTCTTTACTTCTTATGTACTTAAAAGAAAGATCTCTGGATTTTTTGGTATGTTGTTTTTTGTGATTTTATTTAATATATGATTTAGTTCTTCCCAAAACATATTCACTTTAGTACATGCCCAATTTTCATGTATTGTTATTCCCATTTCATTTTTACAGCGAAAACACCTATCTGATATTGTTGGATCCCATTCTTTTAATTTTTGAGGAGTAATATGTAACCTGTGTAACCAATTATACTGTATCATGTGTAACCTTGTGTTTATTGTATTCTTCATAGTTACAGAACATAACTTTTCCCATGTTTCATTCTTTATCTTTATATTTAAGTCCTTTTTCCCACTTTTGTTTGGGTTCATAGCTTATTTCATCATTTTCCTTACCTTGCAGCTTAATGTACATATTTGTTATAAATCTTTTAAATATCATTGTATCTGTAATTCATTTTTTTCCTTTCTATGTGTATCTTCTTCCATATATTAAGTAAATGATGCAATACTAGTGAGCTGTTATATTGCACCAGATTTTCATCCCACTTATAAAGTATATGTTCCGGTACCTTCTCTCCTATTTTATCTAGTTCTATCTGAGTCCAGTCTGGCTTTTCTCTCATCTGATAAAAATCTGATAAAATCCTTAATTGTGTGGCTCTATAATAATTTCTGAAGTTTGGTAAATATAAACAACCTTGGTTATACCTCTCTGTTAATTTATCTAGTGCTACCCTCAGTTTCCCCCCCACTATCCACAAGAATTTCCTTATTATTCTCTTTAGTTCAACAAAGAATTTCTCTGTTAAGGGAATTGGTAATGTTTGAAATAAGTATTGTATCCTTGGGAACACATTCATTTTAATGCATTTCACCATCCATATCAACATAAGTGGTAATTCTTTCCAATGTCCTAAGTCTTCCTGCAATTTCTTTATTAATGGCTGATAATTTAGTTTCTACAAGTGGCTTAAGTTATTGTCTAACCTGATACCTAGGTATCGGATTGCTTGTGTTTACCATTTAAATGGTGATTCTTTTTTAAGTTCTATATAATTCACATTACTCATTGGCATCACTTCACTTTTATTTGCATTGACCTTATACCCCGATATTTCTCCATATTCCTTCAATTTCTTATGTAATTCTTTTATTGATATCTGTGGTTCTGTTAGGTATACTATGATGTCATCTGCAAATAAACTGATTTTATACTCCTTCTCCTTTATTTTTATCCCTTTTATTTTATTTTCTATTCTTATCAGCTCTGTCAATGGTTCTATTTTTAAGGTGAACAATGAGGGGGATAATGGACATTCCTGCCTAGTTGATCAACTTAATTTGAATTGGTTTGATACATATCCATTTACTACCTTTGCCAATGGTCCATTATATGATGCTTTAATCCAGTTAATCTATTTTTCTGCAGATTGAACTTCTATAATACTTTAAATAAGTAGTTCCACTCTACCCTGTCGAAGGCTTTTTCTGCATCTAAGGTAACTACCACCGTTTTTACTTCCTTGAGCTGCATGAATTAAATTAATAAGTTTACAGACATTGTCCGCTGTTCGTCTTTTCTTGACAAATCCAGTTTGATCTTGTTTTACTATTTTTGGTACACAGTCAGCCAATCTGTTTGCTAATAATTTTGCTATTATCTTATAAGCTGAGTTAAGTTGGGATATTGGTCTATATGATGCTGGTGTTAATGGATCCTTTCCCGTCTTTGATATTACTGTAATTATTGCTGTCTTACATGAGTCTGGTAAGTTTTGTGTTTCTTCTACCGGATTCATTACTTCCAGGAGAGGAGGAATTAATAACTGTCTAAATGTTTTATAAAATTCTATTGGAAATCCATCCTCTCTTGGTGTTTTATTGTTCGGCAGCTTTTTAAATATATCCTGTACTTCCTCTATTTCAAATGGTTTTATCAGTTTGTTTTGCCCCTCGTCTTGCAATGTTGGCAGTTCAATTTTAGCTAAAAACTCTTCTAGTTTATCATCTTTCCAGAGATCCTCAATAATTCTTTGATCCCTTTTTAAGCAGTGCTCCTGGTGAATGTTGTCAATAGAGGAAAGGGAGATCACAAATCTGTAAGATATTAACTAAGTCACAAGGCTAAAGTACTTTGTCTACTTTAAGTACCACTGCAATTGTTGTTGCCTTGCTCTACTGTCTACTTCAATTAACTCTTTCTCTTCCTGGCTTTTTAATTCAGGTTGGTGCAGATTTATTTTGCTCCTGCTTTGATCCAATCGAGAAATATAACTTGTAAATTCTCATAGGTATATATAACTATTTCAGACATGTGTCTGTGTGATTTTGTAGCATCTGCAATAAACAGCTCTATTTGGCTTAGATTTGCAGTGAAATGATGTCAAGAAAGATCAATTAATTGAATCAACTCCAACCATGTTATTCTGTTTACAAATTATTGACTTCTTAAAAATTTTAATTATCTAAATTCTTCAGCACTTGTTATAGAAAAGTTTTCAAGTTCACGATGTTTTGTCATTGGCACTTGTCTGAATTTATTTCAAATATTGTAACTCTGCATAATATTATTTGCTACAACTTCGATGTATGCTTTGATGCATCAATGATTTTGAAGATGTTCTCTTCCCACCATTGTAATCTGAGAACAATTCACCATTGTTCCTGTTGGGATTTAATACATTTTAATCCTGTACTGGTGGTTTCTCACTGTGAACATTGCCCTTCTGGGAAGTGACCGTGCAAACAGAATTACTTTGATTCAATGACTTGACCTTAGTCTGCTGAGGATATGTTCCTCTTTTCCAGCAATTTTTTCTAGTCTTTGATTCTACCTTGGAATTCTCGATCATGGTCATGAACAAGTCACAAAATTCATGGCTTTGCGGCATCACATTTATGTAAATAAATAAAAATAGTGCATGAAAAATCAAGATTAGACAGGGTGTCTTGAATGATATTCTGACATGACCTCAGAGTTGGATATCACAGGGTCCTCAGCCTTTGCAGGGATTTTCATAGGCACTGTTGTGTTCTTCTTCTCAAGGCAAACATAGAAGGTGTTCAGCTCATGAGGTAATGAAGTATTACAGCTATCCATGGTGCTCACCTTTATGTTGTAGGCTGGATCTATCTCTGTCTTTAACTTCCTGGGGAATTGCTACTTTGTGCCAGAGATAACCTTCCGCAGGTTGTACCTGGATTTCATGTAGAGATCTGGATCCCTATCCTTTAACGCCCTTGATCTTGCACTCCTCAGGTTGCGAACCCTCATTCATCCAAGACTTCTGGTTGGGGGACATGTGGGCATACACTAGTACATGCAGTCTTGATGAAGTCAGTGACACATGTTGCATATTCATTCAAGTTTAATCCTTGAATATGGTCCAGTCCACCCAATTCAAAGCAGTCCTGCTGACAATCCTCTACTTCCTTCGACCATACTTGCCCCGTCTTCTCTATTGGTGCTGTGGTCTTCAGTCTCTGCTTGTACACTCAAGTGCAAGTACAGCCAAGTAAACAGACTTGAAAAGGTCTGGTTGTGGTATGGTTCAGTATGCATTCTTGAAGGTGGTGTAGCAGTGGTCGAATGCGTTGACTCCTCTGGTCTCACATGTGACATGTTGGAGGTAGTTCATTATAGTCTTCTTCAGTTTGGCCGATTGAAGTCCCCTATAATGCAAATCAAAGTCCCTCCAGTGTCAGCCTGATGTTAGCTTGGGGTGGAACGTACACCTCGACAATTAGAATGGGCAGCACTTGATCACCAGATCGGGGGAACAGCACGGGGATATAACCATCATGTTTGTGCCTTAGGATGAATTAATGATGACACAAACATCACCTCCCTTGGTTTTTTTTTTCCTGATACCCATGTCTGGTAAGCGCGGTGTCCCTTGGAAGGACTCTCCCCATTTAGCCATATTTCTGTAAAGCCCATCACGCAGCACTTCCTGATGTCTCTCTGATGTTGTAACCTGGCTTGGAGTTCATCGAGTTTGTTTTACAAGGATTTTTTGTTGGCCAGGAGGATGGTAGGGAGTGAGAAGCCTCAGGGCCCAGCTTCTTAGTTTAACCTGCAGCCTCCTGTGTCCATATGGTCAGGACTTCTTTAAATGGTTCGTGGGTTGGCTGCTAGCAACTTCTGCAGTGTTGAAATGGTCCATGTGATGTCTCTATAAACCTCTCACAATGTTTTAATGGACTGAGCAACTGCTGTTTGCGACTCCCGCAGAGCTTATATGGCCCAGTCGCCAGCTGTTTAAAACTCCCGTGGTGCTTAAAGGTGCTGTGGTCTGATGGAGTCTGCCATTTCTGCCAATTGCAAGGTCTGCCACCATTTTTAGGACATCCTTATTTACAGGTCTATTTAATTTTATGGTTATGGGGTTGAGTTTTAATAGTATTGAGCGGGAATATTTGATAATTCCCGTCAGAGCTGCACACAAAGAGTCATCACTGTAAGGTGCAATTTTTTAAATCTACTTCCTACGCAAACAAAACCAAGGAGCTGATTGTGGACTTTAGGAAAGGGGAAGCCAGAGGTGTAGGATCCAGTGATCACTGGGGGGTCAGAGATGGAGAAGGTGAGCAAATTTATATTTCTAGAGTTTCACTATGTCAGAGGTCTTTTCCTGGACCCAACACACAAATGTCATTATGAAGAAAGCTCACCAATGCCTGCTCTTCCTCAGAAGTTTATCAAGGTTCAGGTGCGACATCAAAAGCGTTGGCAAGCTTCTACAGAAGTGAACTGGAAAGTGTACTGACCGGTTGTATCAGAATCAGAATATTTTATCATGATTATCTCACAGTATTTGTCACAATTTGTTATGAAATGTTATGGCCTGGTATGGGAGCACCAAGAACCCTGGGCGGAAAGTGCTGCAAAAGGTAGTGGACACAGCCCAGTACATTACAGGCAAAACTCTTCACACCATTGAGAAAATCTACATGGTCCACTGCCATCAGAGAGCAGCAGCAATCATCAAAGATCCACACCATCCAGGACATGCTCTGTTCTCACTGCTGCCATCAGGAAAGAGGTATAGGTGCCACAAGACTCGTGCCATCAGGTTTAAGAACAGTTGCCACCATACCACTATTAGACTCCTGAACAACCAACTCAATCAGAGTCTTATTTAAGGACTCTTATTTTGCCCATAATTTATTAATGGATATTTACTTTATTCTGTTTTGCACAATCAGTTTGTTTACACTTCTCTTTTTGTTTACATGTCCCCTTTGAATACATATCTTTTCTAGAGTGCAGTTTTATACACTTCTGATAATTACAAATTCTTCCGGGCCCACAGGAAAAAGAATCTCGGGGTTGTATGTGATGTCATGTATGTACTCTGACAATAGATCTGAACTTTGAACTTTGGATGCTGTGTAATTTGCTGAATTTCTCCAGCACTTTATTCCAATGTAATGGCTTCCTAGGCTTATTCCTCTCCAGCACCAAATAAGATTGAGCAGCAAATGCTGACCTTCTGGGTGACTGCTGAATGTCATTGATTGACACCCAACTCCCAGACTAACCTTGTCACATGTGCTGTCATCACCGTTGTCAGTCCTACCCACACTGCAAAATGATTTCCCACTGTGATTGGTTTCAACAGTCTTCCATCTTTTAAGAAGCAGAGATAGCTTTATTCAATTTCAGTCAGTGAACATGGGTCCTGTCTAATATCTGTCAATGGGACATCATGGCATTTAATAACATGAAACATTTGCATGAAAGCTCACACACAAAAAAAATCCTGCATAATCAGATTGCATGTGCATTTCACAACAGCATTTCAACATGCCATGCTTTCCTTTAAAAAAAGTTTAATGAATTTCCAAATTTATTCCCATTTTTACTTCAAAATGACATTTTAATTTATTTGTGAAATGAATATTAATAAAACTTGAATTCTTTTAATTTGAAAATTTGCCAAAGAACTTTTAAATAATTTTTTCACTCACATTTTCATAACAGCTTGTCAAAAGCAGAACCGATAGCTCAAATAATCTCACCTATAATTCTATGGGTACAAACTGCACAATTACCATTGAACAGGATATTATTTTACTTAATAAGATATTAATCAAAATGCCAGATTCTTCTGTTTCAAATATGTAACAATGGTACAAGATTCTTCTGACTAGAGTAACATATTACTTGTAACATTGTGTTTGAAATTGACCTTTCAAGTTAATCTAGAATTCTTGAAATACAAGTAAATTATTCTGTCACATACGTAACTCCTTAGAAACGATCAAAAAGTCACAAAATAGAACTTGAGGCAACTTTCCAACTTAATAGATAGAGCAGAAATGCTCAGCTGCCCGAATCTTGTTAAGATGCCTGTGCATGTTCTGAATAATTTTCTAAACATTCAGATTAATAATCTGAGAACTGTGCAAAGCACAAGTCCAATTTTCTAAAACCACACCGCTGATTCACAAGACACCTCACTGGAAGTCAGAACATCTTTTCCCAAGAAGCTAGGTTTCCCTCAAGTTAGTGGTGAGAAATGAACAAGTACAGCTTGCAGTTGATTGCATCTCATTCGGAGATCTCTTTTATATATCCTGTGTCCATTTTAAAAATTCTGGTTGTGAAAGAAAAGTTTTATAAATATTAATGATGCTGTTTAAATACAAGTTACCACTGCTTTTAACTTGTACAGTGATTTTACATGAGCAAGCTATGTCAGCCCATTGGTAACTCTTAGCAGCCATTAAAGGGTGATACTGACATTATAGCCTGCTTCACGTACCCATTTCTTAATTGTGGCATTGCCTATTGACTGATTACACATAATTCTGAATTTCTTCTTATTTAATTATTGCAGGTTTCTTTAAAATATGTGGTACCATTGTTGTAGTCTTGCCCCTAATATATACAATAATACCTGTAATACATCAATACCCATCACAAAGGATTAAAATGCTGATGCAGGTGGTATAACTGATTGAGGATCATATGACAATACAGGAACAGCTGCCTAATCCTCATCAGGTGGTTAAAAGATTAAGTTGTCTAACTAAGAGAATCAAGCTAGGCAGTTAAAAAAGAAAATCTGGAGACACTGATTACAGTTTACACAAAAATGCTGGAAAAACTCAGTAAGTCACGCAGCACTCTTGATGTAGCAAAGATAAAGATACAAAATCAATTTTTCAAGTTTGAGCCCTTCATCAGGATATGAGCATAAAGCAGGCAGGTGCTTGAATAGAATGGTGGGGATAGGGGCAGACAAGAGGTCATTGGTGGATATCTATGGGAAGTCACAAGGGAAAGAAGGTGAGAAGTGATGGGGGAGGGTAAAGCTCTCTGAATGGAGAGGGGAGGGGTGGAGAGCTGTAGGAAAGGAGACAGAGGGATGTGGAAGAGAGGTAAACAGGAGAGTGGCCTAACAGAAACCAGGAAATGATGTTAATACCATCCAGTTGGAGAGTGCCCAGAAGGAATATTAGGTGTTGCTCCTCTATTTATAGGTGGGCTTGGTTTGGCAGTGCATGAGACCATGGACAGACATATCAGCACGGGAATGGGGGGTTGGAATTGAAATAGTTACCCTCTAGGAGATCCCCACCATTGTTGCAGACTGAGTGTCCAGTCTGGGTCCAGTCTCTCCAGTAGAGAAGGCCACAACAGGAGCACTGAATGCATTAGATGATCCCAGCAGATTCACAAGTGCTATGTTACACTTGGAAGGACTGCTTGGAGCCCCGGATAGTGGTGAGGGAGGAGGTGATGCAAGTGAAGGTGCCTAGGAGGCATTAGTGGGGAGGGAGGAGTTGGCGAGTTAGCTATGGAAGGTGTGGTTCCTGTGGAAGACAGAGAGGGGAGGAGAGGGGAAGATGTGTCTGGTGGTGGGATCATGTTGCACGTGATGGAAATTGCAGAAGATAATTTGGTGGATGTGGAGGTTGCTGGGCTGGTAGGTGAGGACAAGGGGAATCCTGTCCTTGTGTCTAGGGGTAGAGAGGGTCAGAGCAGATGGGCAGGAAGCAGATGCAGGTAAGGGCTTAGTTGATGATGGTAGAGGGAAACCATGTTTTTTTGAAGAAGGAGATGATCTGGACCTCATCCTGAGACATATCTGGCCTGGCTCCCTCTACCCTCCCATATCCAGCTATTACCTCTTGCCTGTGACCCAGTGCTCCTCCACCTCCCCCCTGCCCCCACAACTTTATTTAGGTGCCTGTTTGCTTTTTGCTCATCGCTTGATGAAGAGCTCAGGCCTGAAACATTGGTTATGCATCTTTATCTTTGCAACAAAAGGAACGCTATGTGACTTTCTGAGTATCTCCAGCATTTTTTAATCAAGGCAGGCAGTTATTTAGATATCTTTGTTTAAGGTCCATGAACAGGTAACTGTTCAGAATTACACAAGTTTATTCTACTTGCACTTGTAAAATTCAACACATTAGTGAATAAACATTTAGTTTTTCAGTCACATCCTTTCTTTCATCTCACGCAGACATGTGACATCCAATTGTTATGAAATCCAGAGACTACTTTTTAGATCGGGCCTTACTGCACACTCACTGTCACAAATAATTCTTACTTTGAATTCTTGCTGCTTTCAGATGCAATTAAAGTTCTACCTCTTTTTGGCCAAATGCATTAAGTTTTAGTGATATATGTTTCTCCTCCTTTAGTGCTCCCTTCTCCTATGCAGGTTTCTCCTATGCAGGTTTCTTATTATTTTATTAATTTACAAAATATTCATATTGATCTTTTTCAGTTCTGAAGACCTCAGATATTCCTGCACTGAGAAAAGTTGAAGTATATCATGTACATTGCATTTTCATGTATTATGACATGACAATAAAAAAGGAAACTTCAACCTTGAATTTATCTAAGTGCTCAAATGATAAACTGGAATCACATTCTCACAATTCACACTAACCCTATACAAGTGGGCATTTGATTTTGCCCTTGGCCCATCAGCCATAAAGCAGCATTTGGAGTTTTCCTCTCCAAATTTACAGTGACTAAATCTAGAGAGTGCCAATCCACCTGCAATGACCTCACTTTTTTCCCCCCGCAATAACCGGTGAATTCTTTAGCTTGTGTCCTCTTTTATTTACTCCTGGAATTTGGGAAAATTAAATACAATAGTTTGCAACCTTTGATTCATTTTGTTTCAATCCTCTGGCTGCTAGTTTTAACTTAACTTCCTAATTAATGCACAGTGTCCATTTAAATTACACCCATTTCCTCATGTGCATGTGTCCTTAATGGTCTAGATTCCACAATTAATTTGTTTAGTGTATAACGTGATTGCTTTCATGGCCTTTATTGCTTCTTATATGCCACTCTTTGACCTTTTATTTATGTTTTCTACTATCTGTTACTTTAACTACATCCTCGATCCACTACACTCTTTTCATTATGTCAGCTGTAAGATTTCTTGTTTGTGTATGTTTGTGTGTGTGTGTGTGTGTGTGTGTGTGTGTGTGTGTGTGTGTGTGCGTGTGTGCGTGTGTGAATGTTTGTGTGTGTGTGTATGTGCGTGTGTGTGTGTGTGTGCGTGTGTGTGTGTGTGTGTGCGTGTGTGCGTGTGTGAATGTTTGTGTGTGTGTGTATGTGCGTGTGTGTGTGTGTGTATGTGCGTGTGTGTGTGTGCGCGCGTGTGTGAATGTTTGTGTGTGTGTGTGTGTGTGTGTGTGTGTGTGTGTGTGTGTGCATGTGTGTGTGAGCGAGAGTCTCTTTGCCTTGAAACGTTAACTCTGTTTCCTTTTTCACAGATGCTGCCTGACTTGCTGAGTATTTCAAGGATCTTCTGTTTCTAACTCATTGTGGAGTAGTTTATAGGTACCCAAACATGAGCTAAACTGCAGGATGGAGTCTAACACAAGAAGGGAAGGAGATGGAATGCAGGAAGCAGTGACAGATAGGCAGAAAAAAAATGAAGAAAATGGACTAAGAGACTAAGCTAGCAAGAAACACAAGTTCAGTCAGTGAGCTTCTGAAAAGTATGTAAAAATGAAGAGAGCCAAACAAGAAAATCTGCAGAGGCTGGTGTTGAGTGCTAAAATAGTCTAAAAATCAAGAAGGGAACTCTAAAAGTGAGGTTGAGATTGGGGAATAATAATGGAAATTCGAACAAGGCCTTCAGCCTTTATAGTAAAAAGTACCTACCCATCTTTGTTCAGTCCTACCTCATACTGGTATATGCTGGTAATCTATCCTTTCCCTCTCCATCCCAATGAACAGCCTTGACCTGTATTGTTGGTTTACACCTTTTGCTTTCACAGATGCTGCTTGATCTGAGAAAATCTTTGATTGCTCTTTTATTTGCTTACTTGTTTATGCTGTGTACAGTATATTTTTTGCACTGGTAATTCTGCCATGCCCACTGGAAAAAAAGAATCTCAGGGTTGTATGTGATGTCATGTCTAGACTCTGACAATAAATCTGAAATAAATCTGAAATCTGAAAGCATAGAAGCTGTTGCATTCAGAATAGGATCAATAGGTTCGAAGAGTATCAAGGTTGGACATGTGTTATCAACAAACAGTGGTCTTTATTTATGTACAGAGAACTCACAAAAGGGCACACACTCACACAAGCTAACCCAGAATAATGCACAAATAACGCCACATTGGGTGCAAATAAATCTCTGCTAAACATTCTCAATTCCTGATTGGGAATGCGAAGGTTAAACACATAATGCCCATCCACCCACAAGTACAGCACACCAATGCACAGTAAATTAATTACCACTAACAATTATATCCAATGAACTTGGTTTCCAGCATCTACCATAGTTTGAGATTTGGGATGGGCCTATTGCAGTCCACCTCTGGTGCCCACCCATGGCCTGCAGCCTGGACTTCAGTGATGGGCTTGAGACAGCAGCAAAAGGGGATAAGCAGGTTTCATGTATGGCTTTTCAGAGCAGGGCCTGTTCACATGACCTATTTGAACTAATCATGCGTCAGCCTCATAGGTGGGCAGATCTAACCCTTGGTTGTCAGGTGAGGTGACCCAACTAGGTTTCAGCTGGAGACGTCACATGACCCTCTGCCATCCACATTCCCACTGGGTCCCAGATGGAGAGGTCACACGACCCTCACAATCCACACTGCATTCTGCCCCTTGGAAGTCACCATACCTTGCCAATCAATTAAGAGGTTAGTACCCTGGGGACGTATTTACATCACACACAGCCCATACCCACTGATGTCCTGTCAACTTCCCCCCCAGCCCCACAGGTTCACCAGCTTCCCCATGGGTTTTGAGTTCAAGGGATTGGTCCCTGGCTCATTTAATTTTGTCAATGACTCTCATGCGTAGGGAGTGAGAGGTATTCCCCAACTGACCCTGAACGTGCAGAGCTTCTTGCCAACAGCAGCACCAGTACCACCTCCAACACATGTCCAACCTTGATACTCTTCGAACCTATTGAGTCCAAGGCCATCCTGACTCCTCCTTATGCTGAAATTCCACAGCCAACTCATCGGTCAGCATCTCTACCATGGTGACCATTCATCAAGGTGCTCCTTCAGAATTACGAGGCATATGGTGGCACATATCCCAGATAGCAGCACCATACTACCCCATGGGTAACCAGCAACTGTGCATCCAGATTTAGCCCCTAGGGGATATCCACCTTGGCTGTGCTGTTGGCTGTGGTCTCTCATGCCAGGAGACTGTTACTGGTCACACTCCCACCATTTGCTCAAATCAATGCTGATTGCACCATCTGCACAAACATTCACAAGACCTGGTCACAGTTCGGGGACTCACTCTGAGAGTCGGGAATTGGTATTGGCCAGATTATGTACAGGGAAAGATCCACTGTTGAGCCACCCACCCCTCCGAGGTTTGATGGCTGTATGGCTTGTGTGAGGCGAAGTTGGTTGGCGATCGTTATCTTCCCAACACAGGAATATCAAAACCTGTTGAGCTGGTCAGATTCCCCCCAGAGACTCTGTTTTCAGTGACAGCAGGGATAAGTGATCGCGCCATTCCTTCAGTATCGTTCAAACTGTTGGCTTTATCAGTCACGTGTCCAACCATTGTTCAGTGCTGCCATCACCACTTCTAGTGTCTGCAGATAAGTCATCTGTGAATGAAGGAAACTCACTCTGTGTGTGTGTGTGTGTGTGTGTGTGTGTGTGTGTGTGTGTGTGTGTGTAGATATGTCATTCCTATTCCACTTCTCCCATTAACTGCACATCTCTGAGTTTGTATACTACAAACAACCCCCTTCTTGGTGCTCATTTCACAGCCAGGAGACTGGCCACTCCACCTTACCATTTCTCAGTAAGGGTGCACACACACACACACACACACACACACACACACACACACACACACACACACACACACACACACACACACACACACACAGAGAAAACAGGGAATCTGCATGCATGTGATGTGTACAGGGAAAGGATAAATTGGTTAGTATTATCCAAAAACTTCATGACCACACAGGTCCAGTCCAAACTTCTTGAAACCTGCTTGCAACAGCAAATGTAGTGTGGGAAGAGAAAAGTTTGGTGGGTTCAAAGAATAGCGGGTTTCGACTCAGGCTGAATGCAGAAATAGTCTTTATTGAAACACAGAAAGTGGATTGCAAGAGGGTTAACACATGCAAGTATTCTCAATCACATAATACTGTGCAACCAGTCATATCAAGAGGGTTAACACATGCAAGTATTCTCAATCACATAACACTGTGCAACCAGTCATATCTCCCAACCGATACAACAACTACTTGCACTCTCCAAGCACAGTACAACCAAGTCCCATAGGATTTAACACTACCAATAGTAGTAAAAGCTATACAATCTTACCACAACCAAGGATTATAACTACCATTCCTTGTCTCACATGGGCACACCACAGATACTATCTACAACTTCAACAGTATACAATAGCCTGATCCCTATGTGGTGCACACCATCTAGCGACTCCTCCAGCATTTTCCACAGCAAATTTGTCTCAGGGCTGAAGAGCAAAAAATAAAGAGCTACTACATGTGGTTGACTTTATAGTGCTGTAGGCTGGAGGGTCTGGCCCAGGTAATCACTAAGTGATTAAAGAGGATCATAGTCAGGTGTGTACTAATGGGTAGTGTTACGAGCCCAGAGGACCCCAAAACCCAGCAGCAATAGATATTCAACGCAACAAATAGTTACTTAAACAAAAGTTGTTTTTAATTATCTTTAAACATGAAAACAGAATCAAACTTTAACTTATCACTATTAACTTAACTCATCTAACTTAACCCCTTTCTAATTCTAAGCGCACGTGTATGTAATGTTTGTGCAAATTTAAGAAAAGTTCTTTGGTTCACAGTTCAATCTCACTTCTCATTCTTCCAAGTTCTCTGGTTGCAGGCAATTCTTATACTGAGCACAGGAGTTAACATGTATAAAGTTCACCAAGCTTTGGTGTTTGAAGGGTAAATGGTTACCACTCAGGAAGGTTCTTGTAGATTTGCAGAGAGAGATGTGTAGTTCCAGGATTTCTACAACTGAGGAACCACCATTAGTCACCTCAATGTCTTGTTGTTGAAACTTGCCCCATCAGGGTTCTCCAGATGATAACCTCTTTCTTTCAGGCTACCCCCACAGAATTCCTTTCTGTTCTGCTTATTCCAATCAGACAGATAGCACTTTCAGCCATCCGCCACTCTGGATCTTCTGTTTCAGTTCCAACAAGCTTCTCCTGGCTTGTTACAGCTTTCTGTGTCACACACAGTCCAAGATTCCCTTCTGTCTGTCTGTCTGTCTGTCTGTCTGTCTGTCTGTCTGTCTGTCTGTCTGTCTCTCTCTCTGAGATTCAATCTGCCAGGCAGCATGTCCTTCTCTCTCTCACTTGCAAAACCCCTCATCTACTCCAGCAAACAATAGGAGTTCATCTTTTGGTCCTGTTGTTTTAGGTAAACAATAACCTCTCAATTACTTTGCAGAGTGGTCAAAAGCCTTGCAAAAAGGTCCAAAACAGACAACCTGGCTCATAGTTCCTCTTCAAAGTACTGTGGATATGAATTCTCCAATATTTCAAATAAGATCTGTTTTAAAGTGTGTGTCTGTAACCTACTCTCATTTTGCCAATTTATCTCCCAAAAACATTCCCAAATATTCCATCACATTAGGCAGAGTCCAACCTTGATTGGCAGGTGATGTGACTTCTGACTAGATTCCAGAAGGAGAGGTCACTTGACCTTCCACAAACCACATTCCCACCAGGTTCCAGATGGAGAGGCCACATGACCCTCCACAATCCATGCTTCAGAAGCCAAAATTGTGTACTTCTAGATTCAGGAAAATTTCCATACCCGGAGCTATCAGGCTCTTGAACCTCCACATATCACCTGAACCACAACATTACTACAAGACCATCAAAGGTCTGTCTGTACCACCGACAGGACACTGTTTCATATGACTACCCAACCTCCTCTGCAAGACCTGCTGAGTTCTGATGCATGATCAATTACACAAAGACTGAAGTTGCTGAGACTGAAGACTTTTATTTACAAGAGATGGACAACATCCCTGTGTTGGTCGCTCACACTGACCCGGACTTGAACTAAGGGCAGGCTTGTGGCATGACAGCCTTTATGGGGAAGAAAGGGGAAGGAGTCAGAGCCAGCCAATGACAGCAGGGTCAACCAGGAAAGGTCATGACATTTACATATGGTAAATATATAGAATAATGGTTTCACCACAGGTTCCTCTGTCATTTTTGTGTTTTAACTCTACCCGACTGTGAATATTTATTATTTATTTATTTTCTCTTTATTATCTTTTTCTCTTCAAAGCATCTTAATCATACTGAATTGTTTGTTTGTGTGTTTTACATAACTGCAAAGCTGCAGCAATTTCATTGCATCACTATATTGTACTTAAGACAATACTCTCATTCAGTCTCTCTGCCTCTTTCTCGTCAATGCTGTCTAATAAGCTGAGTACTAAAATTTTCCATCTCTTTTGAATTTCTTTGATCACATGCTAATAATATTAACACACTTCATACACAAGACCTAGAAAGTTTGATCCTCATATGTTTCACCACAATCCAGAGATAAGCCCTGCTGTCACCATCTGACTGTGTTCAAAGCCCATTTTGACTTCATTTGTTGCTATCTACTGGTTTGACTTCACACTCACAGTTGCCCGTTGCGTGAATTTTTATGTTAAATTTAACTTCACAGTAACAGCTGAAAATAAATTAATGCTGAAATATCTCCTGCGGCAAATAGTCAGGAATCTCAAAGTTAAGGCAAACAATATCATCAACATTAATATTGAACCTAACACCAAGGCAACATCTCCAGAGATATCACTGGCATTAATGACACCAACCAAAAGAAATGACCTTCATCTCTTGCAGCCAAAAAAAAAACAAGTATATATGGGAATGAGGTCTGTTTGTTATTTTGTGAATATGTTCATAAAATCAGAAAGAAGTTTCATGGCAGCTTGTCAATGCCACCTGAACCTAATGCTTATGAGCATCTGTCCGTTTTTCCCCTTGCTCTTATTTCAGCCAACATGATTTGGCTTGGCAAGCCAGCTCCTCATTGCAGTGACAGCAGTTTCTTGGCATTGACAGAGGTGCTAACCCTTCAACAGGACCTACACCTGGTGCAAAACACTACTTGTATATTTATCAATGTCACAAGCTAAAGACTGGCCCCAAGGAAGTTTTGAAATTACAGTGATAATGTTAGTGACAGCACAATTGTGAATGAAGTTCCTCAGTCTCCTCCCACTGCCATTTCAGCAGATGCCTGGAGCCACCCATGACAGATTCTGATAGTTCAAAACTTCACTGTGGCACCTGGATAGAGTGTTTGGAGTAATGGAGACAAATTCCACCGCTAAAGATTTCTTTGACAGATTGTCCTTACAATGCATGCTGGTGCATACCAATATAAAGAGTTTTTTTGCTCAAGATTCAAAAGGTTGACAGGAATGGTCAGGGTTAGTGAATGACTACCCCACTGACTGCCACACTGGCCTCAGACTCTGCTTGAAATGCTATGACCCAATTGCTCACTAATTAGCAATCCATATCAGGAATTAAATCTGACATTTGTATGTCCCCACCTTAAACCCACATCTTGCAGTCTGCACACACTGCCAGCATTCAAATTCAAGTTTATTATCATCTGTCTGTACATATACTGCTAGACAAAACAGTGCTTCTTGGGACCATAATGTACACAAATACACACTCACAATACACAGTGCATAATAACACTGGCCAACAATTAAAAAAAAAGGTTTGCTTCCATAAAAAAAAACAGGGATTCTAATAGACAACTTGTTGAGTACAAAGATAATTTCAGATTTGCTGTATCACATAGGAAATTGGAGAAACCTTAAATTATATTTAAGTTTTGGCCTATGAGCCCATGCCACCCAATTACACCTGAATGATCTACATCTCCAGTACGTTTTTGAATGGTGGGAGGAAATTAGAGCACCTTGTAAAACCCACGCAGACACGGGGAGAATGTACAGACTCCTTACAGACAGTGCGGGATTCGAATTCCGGTCCTGATCACTGGTGCTGTAAAGGCATTGTGCTAACTGCTATGCCAACTGTGCCAGTTAATGCCTACAGGATGATTCTTCATGCTTTGAGAGACCTGCCAGAAAGCATACATGTAAAGTCAAGGAGCATGGGAAGTCCAACATCTACCTAACATGGGTTTTTTTGTAGCATGTAGAATCCATTATTTCCAGCATGAAAATAGTAATCAGTTTCATGATTCTGAAATGGGGAGTCACAGATTCCATTGGTGTCATCCTTGATGGGTGTTTCAGCAGTGGACTGTCTCCTGCTTTCATGTTTGTCATGAGGCTGCCCTGGATATGTGTGTGCCAGTGACCCTGTGAAGCATGAACCTATTCTCTCTATTTAGTGCCACCCTGTGTGATCCCACCAGTGGCCTTGTTGTTGGCCATCAACCAGACAGCTCAGGCAGTAACCATTCCAGATGGCTGCTGTCTGACATTAAACCTTTTGGCCAAGGGCGGTGGAATCATCTTCCAAAGCCCTTCTTCACTTAAGATCACTAGTTTTCTGCAACAGGGCAATTAATAACTTATGTAAAGGGAGTTTGTTCATTAAATTGCACTTTGATCAATGGTGACTGTGTACTTGGCAATGCTAAGGCCATGCTCCAAGTACATGTATGCTCATTCTCTTTTCTACCTCCTGTTTCATTTTCCTCCTGCTCTTCCATTTTTCTGATCTAGCCCTACTTCTCACTCCTTTTTTTCTTTCTCTCTTGTCTTTCTTTGTCTCTTAACCACAGCCCATTTAATTCACCAGCTTCCTCCATCTTTCTCTTTCTATCTCCTTACCCCATCCTCTATCCTCTCCACTTTCTCACAATACTTCTGGAGCTTGCTGTAAAGCAGAAGATATTTTGTTGCGTGCAGCAAAATTCTCCAAAGGAATGCATTGATGTTTTATCTGGATTTGTTGTTGTGATTGCCTCTTGAATATTGGTGAATAAATATTCCAATGTGCTGAGTATGGTCATATGCACTCTGTGACACGATTGTGAATGTATATGGACTGGATGCATAGCAACACAAGTCACCTTGCTGTATCGGGAAGCTTTCAATACTCATGAATCCAAATATTCTTAATAGAGTCTACTCTATTGCAAGAGAGAATATGGAAACATTCCTTCCTGGATCAAAGATTGGCCAAGATCACCCTTCAAGTGAAATAATTACTGATTGTCAAATCTTGTAGTTAGCTTGGATCCAGCAGGGAAAGAGCTGGAAAGGAAAACATGATAGCCATAAGCAAAGCTGCTGTGGTGATGTTCTCTGCCAGTAGTCTCAGCTACATTATACCCAATCAATACCAATGTGAAGTCTTGTCATGTGTTACTCCTTGTTGAGGTGCCTATGAAAGGATTTCTCCATCTAGTTCTTTGGCAGTAATAGGGGTGACATCAGTCCTTGTGGACCTCATAAACTGGCAGAAATTCCAAAAGCACAAAATAATACCTTATCACTACACAATTTCTCACAGACTACCAGCAACTATCAATAGACCAGATCTGCAGTTGGGCTTTCTGATCTATATGATGTATTCTCCCTGCATTGAATTCCCATTCAATAGTCCAGACATCATATCAGTGTTGGGCAGAGAATAATACTTCAGTACACTCAGACATACTTCCAGAGTGTAAAAGGACAGTATACTTCCAGTGTTTTAAACCGTCCCAAAATGGCAACAGGTGTGACATCTGCATGTGATATTCGAACCAATTCAACCACTCCAGGTGATATTCAGTAGAATTTTGACACCCTTATAATGGAAATATTTTTTTCCTGGAGCAAGTACAGCTAAGCTTATCGATTTATTTTAGGAGTCATAGAGCTTTACAGCCAGGAAATGTGGCCTTTGACTAAGTTGTCTATCCAAGCTAGTCCCATTTGCCTGTGTTTGGCCATATCCCTTGTACAGTGAAAGTCCAAAATCTAGATGTCAGAAATCCAGACCACCCAAGAAGCTGGACTTTTTGAAAACTCTTAGCTTTTACGTGCATATCTGTGTCTGAGTGTGCACATGTAAGTGCCACAGGTACACAGCAGAAATAAGTGACCACATGGAAGATGCTGAAATGTAAGAAAAAAGATATTTATTTGTTTATTTTGTACTTTGTATTTTATATGAAAAATGTTTCATTAATAAACTGTCAAAATTTATTTGTTTATTCTCCTTATCTGGACCAACCCCCAATCCCTAGCCAGTCTGGATTTTAGGACTTTTACTGTATTAGTGATCCTGTTTAAAGTGGTCATAATTTCCAATTTAAATAAAAACAGATTTATTACTAAAGCAGGAAGCAATCAAAACATTGGAAACGTCACACTGTGTCTTGAACTGACACGGCTGGAAATGTTTTGCTTGCATAATTTTCTCAGACTAATCAATAAAGGGAAAGATTTAGAGGCAATGAAATCTAGTGTGTAATGGAGTATTGCAATATTTGTGCCTCTTCATAATGGCGCTGAATTTTGTGATGGTTCTGAAGCACTAAACATGACATAGAAGTTGAGTGCAACAAACAAAAGTATTGAAAAACTCAGCAGCTTCATGCAGCATCCATAGGACATAAAGGGTTTTGGGTCTGGAGCTTTCACCAAGGTATAAGCATAAACAGGCAGGTGCCTAAAGAAAAAGGTGGGGAAAGGTGCAAGGGATGGCAGGAGAGGAGAGAAGGTAGGAAGGGGCAAGGGAGGAGTACAGGCCAACAGATAAGAGGTCATAGATGGATACAGATGGGAGGGTAGATGATTAAAAAAAGCTGAGAAGATTGAGCAATGCAATCTCTTGCAGAAGTGTAAAGGCAAGCTTCTGCTCGCAGAACTGATAAGGCCCATGAGCATCCAGTCCAAATGTTTCTTGGTGACTTCATGTCCATTATATAATCAGCATGATCTGCATCCTATTTTCTGATGTACTGGTCCTGAAAAATACATTTTGCAGCCTCCTATTGGATGAGAGCAGCTGTAGATACAATAGGAGTCGATGTGACTCTGTGTGTTATGGTGTCCAGATTAGTCAGGCATGCCTCTACCACAGAGAGCCAGTGAGGGAATATCATTATCATTATCTTTTGGATTCATTTGTCTTAACTTGGGAATAGGAGCTTCAGTACATTCTAACCAACAGCCAGGCTAATCATGGGATGTAGGCACCAGAAAATTGGCATGGAGAACATGAGCTATTTGGCTTTCCTCTTCTTCAAAACACATGAAAAGAAAACCTTTTGTTGCCAGTTATTGTGCCAAAGAGAAATATTTAAAATGGAGCAATTGGTACAAAAGTTTATAATAATTCAAGTGCCAGGGCAAAAAGGAGGAACACAGCCTTAAAAATGTCCCAGAGTGCAGATCTGGAATGATTACTTCTTGAAACTCTTAGGACAACCTACACCACTATATATAGCACCCATCATATATGATTGGGAATCTTGCAATGAGACCAGGATCTTTGGAGATATGTGCAGAATATTCTGTACTGCATTGCAATGATTCAGACAAACACTACCTCTTCTCATTATCGTTGATCTTGGTAAAATATAAATGCCAAGGAATTATATTTCACCCACTTTTAAAAAAAAATTAAAAAAAATTTCACATTATGAACCATACTGACCAAAATACATACAAACATTTCCCTCTTGAATATACACAGTGTCATTTTCTCCCCTTTCCCCCCCTCCCTTCCCTCCCTCCTTCACCCCCTCTCCCCACCCACTAAACGTTCAACATATATGATACATTAAACCCATTAAACAATGTCATCACACGATGAAAATAAACAAGAAATTTGTGTTATATACTTTTACATACTGGATCAGTTCATTTCGTCTTCTTCTCCTTCTGTCGTTTTAGGTGGTGGAGGTCCGCGATAGGACTTCTCTGTTGTGTTCCATGTACGGTTCCCAAATTTGTTTGAATACTGTGATGTTATGTCTTAAATTATATGTTATTTTTTCCAATGGAATATATATTTGATGCATCAATCATATGCCATTGGAATGAATTAAATTTTTTGAAAGACTTTGTGTGGTGCTTTGCAGAATGAATAAGTCTAAACGGAGCCTTGTGTGCCTCTTGCTAAGAACTGCATGAAGATTTCAGAACTGACCCACCTCTCCTGTTGCACTGAAAATGGCTGGAAAATCTCTTCTTGCCAACTGCAGAGCAATTGTATAAAAGGGTCCCATCGAGATAATAGAAAACTCAGGTGTGTGCAGATATAGAGCTCTTCTCCATGGTTGGATACACACCTTTCCATGGTCTGTCCCAATCAAATTCTATGTAGTGAATGGATTCATGCCACTTGGAGGCTGTTCAAGGAGCAAGCGATTGCAGTGTGCACATGGGATATCTTTTGTATTATAGAAGGCAGCCAGTGAAGGGAAAAGCAGTGATACATTTTCTATCACCATGAGCGCTGAAAACTGGGGGAACAGATGCACTGATGTTATAGTGCAGACTCTTCAGTGTCACATTGCTGGCCCCTGTGCACTGTGCTCTTAGATATATAGGGATAATGAGACACAGGACAGAAATAGTCCCTTATCATAAACAACCCTGACAACACAAAAGATCTGTCTGTACTATTGAAATATCAATTTATTTTCTCTTGTATTAACTGTAAATGTGAATTGTTATGAGCACAAAGGACCCCAAAACCCAGCAGCAATAGATATTCCCCAAGACAAGTTGTTACTTAAACAAAAGTTGATTTTAATTATCTTTAAACATGAAAACAGAATGAAACTTTAACTTATCTCTATTAACTTAACTAACCCAAATTAACCCCCTTCTAATTCTAAGCGCATGTGTATGATGTGTGTGTAAATTTAAGAAAAGTTCTTTGGTTCAACTTCAATCTCCCATTTTTAAATTCTCTGGTTGTAGGCAATTCTTATACTGTGCATAGAATTTAACATGTATAAAGTTCACCAGGCTTTGGTGCTCAAAAGGTAAATGTTTACCACTCAGGAAAGTTCTCATAGGGTTTGCAGAAAGAGATTTGTTGTTCCAAGATTTCTACAACTGAGGTACCACCATTGGTCACCTCAATGTCTTGCTGATGAAACTTGCCCCATCAGGGTTCTCCAGATGATAACCTCTTTCTTTCAGGCTAACACAGAGTTCCTTTCTGTTCCACTTATTCCAAGAGAAACATCAGACAGATAGCCATTCGCCATTCTGGAGTTTTCTGTTTCAATTCCAACAAGCTTCCTGCTTGCTTCAGCTGTGACTGTTCAGTCTTTCAGTGTCACACACACATTGGCTGAGAGAACTTCTTTCACCTCTCTCTCTCTCTCTCTCTCTCTCTCTCTCTCTCTCTCTCGCTCTCTCTCTCTCTCTCTCTCTCTCACACACACACACACACACACACACACACACACACACACACACTTGCAACCCCCCCCCCCCCACCTTCCCCAGCAAACAATAGGAGTTAGTCTTTTGCTTTCATCTGTTGTCTTAGGTAAACAAACTTCTCAGGAGTTACCTTTCTGTGCACTTTGCAGAAAGGTCAGAAACCTTGTAAAAATGTTCAACATGGATGACCTGACTCCAGTCAATTCATTTGATGACATCATTTCAATTAGCAGCTACTTGCGAAATGTGCATAACATTCTCCATAATTTCTGTAAAGTTCACTGAATATGAATTCTTCAGGATTTGAAATAAGATCTGTTTTAAAATGTGTATAAGTATGTAACTTATTCTAATTTTACCAATTTCTCCCAATTTTTATCTACATTACAGAATATTTATCATCTATCCATATTATATACAGTAAATTATCTCTTACCATAGATTAATTTAATGTAGACTCCATTTTTGAGGTGTGTTTTTAGTTGTAGCATGTAAGAACTTTGGTACATACATATATTGCAGTTATGTGTATGACAATGAATTCATCATTTGGCCAAATATGGTTCATGTCCCTATTTATGTTTTATTTGAGGCCCTTCCTGTGATACCCCATCAAAAGCCATTGAGATAATTTTCTATTCTCTTCTTCATATGCTTGTTCAGTCACCCTTTAAATGCATTGATATCATTAATGTCAGCTGTGGTGCAGCAAGTTCCACATTCTCACAACATTTGAGGCAAAAATGAAAGTTTCAAATGAGATTCTCTTTTAATGATGACCTCCAGTTATGCTTGTCCGTACAATTGGAAACATTTTCCTTATTACCACAAATAAAAAACTTACATCAGTGTACATCCATATTAGGTCTCTTCCCCTAACCCTCCCCCAACTTTTGTTTCTCAGGGGAAAATAAACCCAGGTGGTTTATCCTTTACTGCAATCCTATTAACATTTTTCTTCACCCTCTAACCTCATTTTATCCCTGTTACGACCATCAAAACTGTGTGATGTACCTAATAACCGACCAATCTGAGTTTTTGAAGACTTTGCTGCCTTTCAGTGTGATCTATCTCAAAAGAAACATCGTGCTTTTTTGCTTTCTGCTTCAAGGCTATACAAGCGATGGCAAAACTTTTAGCGACTGTTAGACAGTCCAGTACATCACAGGTAAATCTCTCCCCATCATGGTGAATATCTACAGGGAACACTGCCTTTGGAGCGCAGCAGCAATCATCAAGGATCCACACCTCCCAGAACATGGTCTGTCATCTCTGTTGCCATCACAAAAGAGGTATAGGTGCTAAAAACTTGAACCACCAGATTCAGGAAAAGTTGCTGCCCCTCCACCTTCAGATTCCTCAACAACAAATTGAATCAGATTCACTTAAGGACTCTTAATTGCACATTATTTATTACTGAATATTTATATTCTAAATTCTGTATTGAAGTTTGTTTACATTTCTTTATCTTGTCTACATTTCTCTCTATTGAAAACATTTTTTCTTAAATATAGTTTTTTTTGCACTACCAATAAATAAAAACTCTGCCTTGTCTGTAGGAAAAAGAATCTTCGGGTTGTATGGAATGTCATGTATGTACTCTGACAATAAATCTAAACTTTGAACTTGAACTTCGAATTTTGCATTAAGATTGATCCTGTAGTTCCTATAGTCCAAATAGACTTCCAGTTTCCTTCATAATAATTGACCTCTGAACCCCAGTCTTCTCAACAAATCTACTACCTCACATTCATCTGTGTTGAATCTTATTTGTCTATATTTTTTGCACATTCTGCAATTTTAATCTTGTGTAATTTGTGTCAATCCTCTCTCTCCTCATTGGCAATTCCTCCCACTAACCCCATACCCTGTAATTTGGAATTTCTGGCAAATTTAGAATGCGTTTAGCTCCAGACTTTAAATGTAAATTGTGAGCAACAGGTGGTTTTGGAACCAATTCAGTGGAAAATAACTTCCACTGTCAAAAACGACCTGTTATTTCATCTCCGCTTTCAGTCATGAAGCCATGTACTCTACTAAACTATTCTGCTTCTTATGGCTTGGCCGCATTCTTTGAATTTAGTCTTTAGTATGTTAGGAGTACGCTTTTCAAGGCATTTAAAAAAAAACCTCAATAAATGCCATTTCCCACATTATCACTATCTATTCTCTTTGTTACCTCCTGAAAACATTAAATAAGTTTGGTCAAGAAGTATTTTCTCATTTTAATCAATGCTGACTATCTCTCTCTCAAGCTATCCATCCCAAAGGATGATGATGATTCCTTTTAGTCAGTTTGTAGGGTTTGATATGAGGATACCCCTCTCCTCAGAAAGGAACCGTGTGTGAATGGATTTTAGATGAGTAAGGGGTTGCACAGGTCCATACCTACCCTCTCAGCATCCCTTTCTGGATCCAGCAGCATGGCGAGGTCCAAGACGGCTTGGGGAAGTACTGTTGCAGTAAATGGCCAGACTAAGCTTCGAGGCAAGGGATGCACTTCATGGGCTTCATGGCACATGTTTGCTAGATGGGTGTTGACCCTACAAGATGGTTCATCTGCCCTTTTACAGGTCTTGTCTCTCATCCTGCAGTGGGTCTAGCCACCCTCCGCATCAGGCAAGCCTGGTGGGGGAGCCAGTTTAGTCACCGACCACCCGACCATGCATCAGGTCAGACGAGTGACCTGACCCGACTCTAGTTCTCATCTTAAGGGATTGCTTATTATAACTTATACTTGGGATTCCATTCCTTTTTCTACGATTGATGCTGAGTTAATTGGTGGAAACTTCCCATGACATTTCCTATCAACCTAAAAATATAATGTTCACATTAGCTGTCTGTTAGCATTCTGGCATTATATCTTTTTCTCTTTTTCTTTGGCTTGGCTTCGCAGATGAAGATTTATGGAGGGGTAATGTCCAAGTCAGCTGCAGGCTCGTTTGTGGCTGACAAGTCCGATGCGGGACAGCAGACACGGTTGCAGCGGTTGCAAGGGAAAATTGGTTGGTTGGGGTTGGATGTTGGGTTTTTCCTCCTTTGTCTTTGGTCAGTGAGGTGGGCTCTGCGGTCTTCTTCAAAGGAGGTTGCTGCCCGCCGAACTGTGAGGCGCCAAGATGCACGGTTTGAGGCGATATCAGCCCACTGGCGGTGGTCAATGTGGCAGGCACCAAGAGCTTTCTTTAGACAGTCCTTGTACCTCTTCTTTGGTGCACCTCTGTCTCGGTGACCAGTGGAGAGCTCGCCATAAAACACGATCTTGGGAAGGCGATGGTCCTCCATTCTGGAGACATGACCTGCCCAGCGCAGTTTGATCTTCAGCAGCGTGGATTCGATGCTGTCGGCCTCTGCCATCTCGAGTACTTCAATGTTGGAGATGAAGTCGCTCCAATGAATGTTGAGGATGGAGCGGAGACAATGCTGGTGGAAGCGTTCTAGGAGCCGTAGATGATGCCGGTAGAGGACCCATGATTCGGAGCCGAACAGGAGTGTGGGTATGATAATGGCTCTGTATATGCTAATCTTTGTGAGGTTTTTCAGTTGGTTGTTTCTCCAGACTCTTTTGTGTAGTCTTCCAAAGGCGCTATTTGCCTTGGCGAGTCTGTTGTCTATCTCGTTGTCGATCCTTGCATCAGACGAAATGATGCAGCCATTTCTTTTTCTAATGTATTATTAAATGTATGCAGCAATTCCTTTGCAACATTTTCTTTGGATTTTTAAAATAATGTATGGTTTGCCATCCATCTGGATCAGGGATTTTATCCTTTTTTAACATATAACATTTTCTGTATTTCTTCTTTAATGCAGCAATTTCATTACCGATCTCATGTTTACTTATTTATCTCCTGGGCAGAAAAGTCACCTGTATGCTTTCAGCAAAGTTTAACATTTG
Source organism: Narcine bancroftii (assembly GCF_036971445.1). Classification (NCBI taxonomy): domain Eukaryota; kingdom Metazoa; phylum Chordata; class Chondrichthyes; order Torpediniformes; family Narcinidae; genus Narcine; species Narcine bancroftii. The sequence goes on along the minus strand of NC_091472.1, from coordinate 248,147,916 downwards.
AATTGAAAACTCCTGTTTATGTCAGTAAGGGATGTGATGTGCAACGTGTGCTGTCCCCAGATGTACTAGGTTACACTGGGAAGACAGACTGTGGTGAGATTAATTGCACAGAAGTGCTCTGTCAATTTCCTGAACTTGATTCCTGGCATGACCGATAAAAGGAAATTTAGTTTTTATCCACAATTTGTACGTGAAAAATGTGCATAATGCATCTAACTGCAATGTGCAAAGTAGGTGAACTGCAGTAACAATTCCCTTCAGGACTAGGGATGTAGCCTATGAAAGACCTTACTGGTAATCTGTTCAGCTTTCAGTATCTTTCCATTAAGTAAAGGTTTGACAAACTGTTCAAAACCCAGAGCTCAAGGTCTCCCCTAATTTATTAAAGTAAATTTGCCTAATTTAGACTCCTGAAAATGGTGGACATATTGACAAAATTCAAGCAAGTAAACCTCTGGTATTCTTGACAGGCAGGCTTGCCAACTAACTGCTCTAATCATCCTGGCACAGGGTCAGGCCGGCCCTACACTAGACATAAACAATGATGAGGACAAGTGATAGCTAGATTCGATTAACTTCAGCCAACAGGAATAGTATTTCTTTACTAAGCAGTGGATGCAGGTAGAGATCTCAATCTCTGACCTTTATTGATTTGCTCTGTCTGCTTGTTAAGGCAAAGCTGTTCAGCTTTCCTGCAAAAGGTTCAGTTTCCCCAGGAGATATTCATTTCAGAGGTCACTAAAACAGGTGCCTATTTTCTGAGGTGGTTTTAAACAGTTTTAAACTGTTTTCTGAGATATTTTTAAACAACCACAAAGCCAGTGGTGGTTTTTCCAGCTTTCCAAGTTTAATTTCCATGTTTGTCACAGCACTTTACACCTTGGCACCAAAAGAAGGTGCACCCTGGAACCATTTCTCTGGGGTGCTTGACTCCACATTTGAAAAGTAATTTGTATTTGCCCAGGCCACTAATGGCATTGTAATGAAAGCATGTCAGTGCCTCTACTTCCTAAGGAGTTTGTGGAGGTTTGGTATGAACCCTGGCAAATTTCTACAGATGTGTGGTGGATAGTGTGCTGACTATCTGCCTCACCATCTGTCATAGGGACACCAATATCCCTGAGCAGAAAGCCCTGAAAAAGATAGTGGACTCAGCTTAGGACATTACACGCAAAATCCTTCCCATCATTGAGAACATCTACATGGAACGCTGCCATCAGAGAGCAGCAGCAATCATCAAGGATCCACACCACCCAACGCACGATCTGTTCTTCCTGCTGCCATCAGGGAACAGGTATAAATAGGTGTCAAAAGATTTGCATCACCAGGTTCATGAACAGATGCTACCCCTCCACCATCACACTCCTCAACAACAAACTAGTTTAAGGACTTTTTGTGCTTTATTGATTTTTTTTCTCTCTGTATTGCACAGTGATTTTCTTACATTTCTTTATTTGTTTACATGTATATGTATATATTTTGAGCGCAGTTTGATTGGACCAGCACTAAGTGTTAATTCTGCCCCACCTCCAGGAAAAAAATAACCTCAGGGTTATATGTGATGTCATGTATTTACTCTGACAATAAATCTGAACTTTGAAATTTATAATGATGGTAATGGGCCTTATCCCACCTGCTTGCCCACTGAGGTTTTCCCATGGTTGCTTTATCCTTCGTAGCTTCAAAAATAATTTTTCTCGATGTGAAGTCCATGCACTGTATCCTGAGCCCTCACTCTTGAATTGCCTCTCAGCCTTTACTGAGTCTCTGTGAAGTCATTTCAGCCAGAGCTGATTGTTAATTAAGACATGGTATCTGGACCAAAAGCAAGAACATTGGTGAGAGCAGGCAATTCTGTATATGGTTATATGGTTATATGGAGACATTTTAATTTAGAGGAGAACACACATTGTGCAGCTCTGGACAAAGTATATGTAGCCAAATGGTGTCCCAATAGAAGTAAAATAATTACATTTGACTTTTAATTAACTTATTACTGACTTATCAACTTATGGGTTCACACTGAGCATCTTCAAGCGCTTGTGATTTCCTTTTTAAAAGCCCATGCTCTTTAAGTAACAATGTACAATATTCCTATTTAAAAAGCTTGCACTAACAAGGTCTTTAGATTCCACCTCCAGGTAACCGCCAGAGTAACCGCATTTAGAGTCATATGACAGAATATTATTATTGAGTAAGGGGCTTAACCCTTTGAAACCTTTCAAGCTTATTGTACCTACACAGCGTGCAATATCAGAGAGAGTCAAATGATTGTGAGGACACCTGCAAGTGGAGATGGGAGGGTTTTAGTGATTGAAAGGAAATTTAAGAGTGAGGTAATGGAAAATAGTTCAAATGTAAAATGACTCCAGTTGGAACATAAAAGAGGGTTTGTGATTTTGTAGGTGATTTACTCACCTCTGAACAGTATGTCGATAGAAAATTAATGTAATAGGCAACGTGAGGATTTAAACAAAGTGATATTTGGATGGTTCCATCAATAATGGAGCCAAGGTCTGCAATTACTTCTGCCAAAGCGACCATGTTGTTTTTGACTCCCTGAGAATGGAGGGAAATTTTTGTTTTGAGTCTGGAAGGCTGACTTGGTTTAATAAAAGAACATGGCACTGGCAAAATCAGCATTCATGGGAGAAGATAAGTGCTGAAATTAAATTAGCTGCCTGATAGCTGTGAGAGGAAAAAAAACAGTATTAATTGAAAGGGTTGCAAGCAGAATGATTTAAAATACACATAATACTAGATGTACCTGGAATTGCTTATTGACATGAATCTTGGTATTCAAGACCAAACAATGTGCTTTGAGCTGCAAATGCAGTAAAAATAGACCAATGCTCATCTGGCGTACAATGTGTGGAAGAGTGTGGACTTATTTATCAGGAAGTAGAATCAAAAGGCAAATTGTTATCTAAATAGGGAGAGAATGCAAGTGAGTAAAGTACAGAGGGATCCATTTTTAAAATTTATTGTATCTTTTTAATTCAATTAAATACACTGTACTAGTTGTTTTTTAGTGGTTTGGTTGGCTTTTTTTAAACATACCTATTCAGCTGCAGCAAGGGAGCATGTTGGTACATTGTAAAATCTATCTAACAATGAACAGATGATCATTATCATTCGAGATCCTAGGGCATGAATCACGCAAAACTGGCAAGCTGGTTGGACAAGTTGTTAAGGTGGTCAATGGCATTTTGGTCTCCATTGTAAAAGGGTTGGTGTTTAAAAATAGGCAGTTTTTGTTTGAATTGTATTTCAAGTTGATGAGGTCTCTCCTGGAAAATCACATGCAGTTTTGGGCTCCCTACCAAAAAAAGGAAAGAGTAACATTGCAGGTTGATCGACAGGTCTAGGTCTTTGTATAAGAGGGTAGTTCCAGCAAAAGAATATATAATTCGATCAAATGATTTTCATCTTTCCCTCCTGTCCTTCTACTAATGTCCGATTACGGCCTTTCGCCACTTGTCCTCTGCTCCTCCCCCTGCTCTTTCTTCCAGTCTTTTTATTCAGGGCACCTGCCTGCTTTTTTAATGTGCATATGTAACATGATATCTAATGAGTGATATGTTATTTATGATAATTGTTTCTGAGGTAATTTAACCATGTAAATAACCAGCTCCACCATCCAAACCAATGTACACTGCAAGGTTTATGGAATGAATGACAAATAAACGTGACGTGACTTGACTTCTCATACCCTGAAGAAGGGCTTAGGCCCAAAACGTTGGTTATATATCTTTACCTTCTATGGACTCTGCGAGACCTGCTGAGTTCCTCCAGCATTTTTATGCTTTTACTGCTAAATAGTTTGACCCTGTATTTCTCAGTGATTAGAAGAGGGAGGGGATGTGGTGGTACAGGATTGGCATGATGCAAACACATATATCCTCACGGACATTGACAAAGTAGCTTGTGGGAGGGTTTTAGTAATGGGAGAGCCTCGAACAGTAAGATAAGGGACTGATTATTTAAATCTGAGGTGTGCAGAAATTTCTTTTTGCTGAGGGTGGTAAATCTCTGGATTTCTTAACCCTAGCGAGTGATGGAAGTTAGATACTTCAAAGAATTAAAAGTGGAGGTGGATAAGTATTTGATGGTTTCAGGGATAGAAGGGTATGAGAAGCATGGGAGAGGTGAGAATATATCAATCGTGATTGTATTTGATGTGGGCAAGCTTGAAGGGTTTGACAGCCTACCCCTGCTCTTACTTTGTCATGATCTTGTCTTCTTGTGTATACAAGTGGCTTACAAGAGCTTAATCTCTGAACGGTCAGCAAAGTGCAATCACCCATAATAATTTAAAGAACCTGAAAGCATGAGTTTGCAGGTAACCTCACTGCAGTTCTTACTCTGGCCAGAAGGGACAGACAAGGTGTAACATATCATGAGAGTACAGTATTGGATCGGCGAATGCAGAGAGGGGTATCGGTAACCAGAGGACATAGGTTTAAGGTGAGGGGAGAAAGATTGAACAGGAACCTAAGGGGTAACAAATTTACACAGGGGGTAGTGGCTGCATTAAATGCTGATGGAGGAGGTGGTTGAGTGAAAAAAAAAAACCCATTGCAACATTTAAGGAAAAAATTGGATGTATGGGATGGGTTTAGAGGGATATGGGCCAGGTGCAGGCCAGTGGGACTAGTGTGGATGGGACATAGTGGCTGGCATGGCCAAGTTGGGCAGAAAACTCTGTTTCCTCGGTGTATGACTACAAGTCTAATAGCAAAAAAATGCCTGTTTTTTATATCCTGATGATCAAGGAGCTGGCCAACGATTAGATTAATGGCTTTCCTTTTCTTTCTCACATCAGATTAATAATATTTTTATCCAAACTTTGTTACCAAGGGTGACTTCCGTGGTCCAATACATACACCAAGGAATGTCTGCCAGTGTTAAAAAGAAGTATTAATTAGAATTGGTACAGAAACATGATGATGAGAACCTCTTAATGGGTTTTTGGAAGAAGTCACCTGTCTGATGTATGAAGTGGCCTGGGTGAGGAGTGAAGCAAAAGCATTCCCACCAATTACATCATGGGAAAAATTCTCCTCATGAAGGATGAGGAAGTTTCAGCAATTGATGCAGTGGGAAAATGGAGTAAAAATTGTCCATGCGGACAGCTGCGAGAAGTGGTTGGCTGGTGATTTCCACAGGGCAGGTTAGGAGTTACGTTCTGACAATTATGTTGCGCGGCATGTACATGGGCAGACCAGAATGTTAGGTAAAAGCGCAGGAGAGGAGGAAGACAAGATCTTCAGCATTGGGTTTTCACCAGTTCATTACACAGAGCAGAAATGTGCTCCATCTTTGAGTGAAAAAACTATTTCTGCAAGGGTTAGGATCAAGTACTGAAACTGGCAAGTTAATCCAAAAAATTAATAAAATAAAATGAAAAAAAAAGCAAGCTCTCTCCAAAACTTACAATGCCCTTCAACATGCCTGGAATTACATCATCAATAGAGGGATTTCCTTCCATTCCTCTGGACAAATGGGAATTGACACTATAGGAAAAATCCAAGGCAGAATAGTTTTTTTGGAATATTTCATTTTAATTTTTCCAAGACACATATAGAACATTATTGCATACATCATACATGTGCCGTGAAGTGCAGAAATGGCATCCCTTGCATCAAACCTTGGTCTGGCCATTCACTGCAACAGACCTTTGCATGCCGATGGATCCAGGAGGGGATGTTGGGAGGGTGGGTCTACACCAGTGCAACTCCTACTCACCCAAATCCATTCACACATACGCTATCCCTTTCTGAGGAGTGGGGTATCCTCATATCAAACCCCACCTTCTGACTGAAAGGAACCAGCATCATCCTATGGGATAGATAGCCAGAAACAGACGATGCCGCTTTAGTTGCCCATTCAGAACCAGCTCTTCAGCGCTTGACATCCTGCTTTGCGGAAACTGCCAAAGTGTTTGGCCTGGAAGTCAGCCTGAAGAAAACTGAGGTCCTCCATCAGCCAGCTCCCCACCATGACTACCACCCCCCCCACATCTCCATCGGGCACACAAAACTCAAAACGGTCAACCAGTTTACCTATCTCGGCTGCACCATATCATCAGATGCAAGGATCGACAATGAGATAGACAACAGACTCGCCAAGCAAATAGCGCCTTTGGAAGACTACACAAAAGAGTCTGGAAAAACAACCAACTGAAAAACCTCACAAAGATAAGCGTATACAGAGCCGTTGTCATACCCACACTCCTGTTCGGCTCCGAATCATGGGTCCTCTACCGGCATCACCTACGGCTCCTAGAACGCTTCCACCAGAGTTGTCTCCGCTCCATCCTCAACATCCATTGGAGCGCTTTCATCCCGAAGTACTCGAGATGGCAGAGGTCGACAGCATCGAGTCCACGCTGCTGAAGATCCAGCTGCGCTGGGTGGGTCACGTCTCCAGAATGGAGGACCATCGCCTTCCCAAGATCGTGTTATATGGCGAGCTCTCCACTGGCCTCCATGACAGAGGTGCACCAAAGAAAAGATACAAGGACTGCCTAAAGAAATCTCTTGGTGCCTGCCACATTGACCACCGCCAGTGGGCTGATATCGCCTCAAACCGTGCATCTTGGCGCCTCACAGTTTGGCGGGCAGCAACCTCCTTTGAAGAAGACTGCAGAGCCCACCTCACTGACAAAAGGCAAAGGAGGAAAAACCCAACACCCAATCCCAACCAACCATTTTTCCCCTGCAGCCGCTGCAACCGTGTCTGCCTGTCCCGCATCGGACTTGTCAGCCACAAACGAGCCTGCAGCTGACGTGGACTTTTACCCCCTCCATAAATCTTCGTCCGCGAAGCCAAGCCAAAGAGAAAAAAAACATCATATAAATAGTATTTTAAATTATAAAGTCTCTTAAAGATTGCCAAATCTCATCCTCCCCCCCCCATAACTGCTAACATTAAAAAAAAACAATTGTCCAACAAAGAAGGGATGTTTGAGCATGCCTTCATTAATTAGTCCATATCTTTTTTAAGTATTTTATTTATAATTTTAAATCATATAACATTAATTAGTCCATATCTTGATCTTCAGGAATTCAACGCCATTAACCTAACTATATTATTTAAACCTTTTGGGGAAGTTAATTATATCCTTAGGGAGTGCGACTTATATCTTGTCATCTCCTGGCTACTGCTAGACCAATTCTCATGAACTGTATTTGATATTTTGATAATTTCGTGCCAATAACCATAAGTGCTCAATAAATACTGTTCTAGTTCCAATGGAAAATCCATTTCTACAATTTTTGTCAGAATTTCTGCCAAGTCATACCAAAAGTATCTTACTTTCACGCATAGCCAGGTTGAATGTTCCAGCTTCGATACCACACCTAGAGCATGAGTCTGGAATTTCAGCTATAAACTGTGTAATTTTTTGCTGTGTAGGTATAATTGGTGCATAAAATTACATTTTATCAATCTATATCTGACATTAATAAATGATGTCATATTATCAGAGCACAGTTTTAACTAACATTTTTCTTGAATCCTTTCCCTTCCCCCCCCCCCCCCCCCCATCCCTGAGTCCGTCTCCTTTCCCTCGATTTGTGCAAGCCCGGTTTCGGGCTATTGCTCTGCAATCGGAAATGCATTTACCTGTGATCCCCTTTGGAAGAGGAGCCCTCACATCACTACACATTGGCAGGGCCAGGGCTGGTCCCAAACTATCTCTTAAAAAAAGATCTTAATTGAAGATAGCAGAAGAAAGTTCTATTTGGCCAATCATATCTATTTTGCAGCTGTTCAAATGGCAGAAATTGTCTTTGTTCATAACAATTCTCAATACATTTGATCCCTTTACGGTGCCAAGTGTCCATGATTTTATTTCCTAATGTCATTGGTATTAACTCATTTTGATACAAGGGTGTTTTTGAAGATAACCCCACTCTACATGTATTAATTTGTTGCTGTGTCCAAATTGTGTGTTTTTGAATGGGGGTTATCTGTCCTTTCCGTCAATAACTTAATATTCCATTTGTAAATTAAATCTTCTGCTATCTTCTCACCTGTCATGTGTAGACCAATTTGAGCTGAATCAAGAATATCCCCTCATGGCAAAATAGTTTCCGTAAGATTCAAGTTGACACTTTGAGTTCTGTATTTGCCACCTGATGCTGATAGAAAATAAAGAGAACCTCAAATTTAAAGATTTATAATTAAGCCATAACATAGATATTGATATGGCAACCTTCTGCTCCATTACTTGAAGCAAGAGATATTTCCAGATATAGAGAAGGTGTAATGAGCACAAAGCATATTAAAGTTGATATTCTACTCCTGCAGGACCGTGAGAATAACATGATTAAAGTAATGTGCTGTCGGCTGCAATGGGCACAGGCAAGGCTGCCAATTATAATCCTCCTGAATAATCAGCCTTAAACCCAATGACATGAAAACCATATTTTCTAAATTAGGTAACCCGCTCCTGCATCTCATTCCGGTGTTTCCATCTCCTCTGCCCATTCCTGTTCTTACTTTTCTCTCTAACCCTCCCTGGCCATCTCAGTGGTCTCTCCCTTGACCTCTTTCTCCCACTTTCTGGCCTTTCACCTCTTTGGCTTTTTCTTTATTTTCCCCCCTTGATGCACTTGACATCACCCCTTCCAATTTTAGTCTCAACGAAGAGCCCCAACCTGGAATGCTGGCGGGCCATGTCTGCCCAGGATGTTGTGAAACGTGAAAGACTGCAAATGCTGTAGTTGTAGTAAAACACAAAAATACTGGAGGAACTCAGCCAGTTTCATAACATCCATAGGAGGTAAAGATATATATTACTGACATTTTGGGCCTGAACCCATCTGCCTGCTTTTTGGACTTACCTTGAAGAAGATCTTAGGCCTGAAATCTCAGTAATATATCTTTATCTCATACAGATGATGCGTAACTGGCTGAGTCCCTGTAGTTTTACTACCCAGGATGCTGCCTGATCCATTGAGTTTCTCCAGATTATCACTGTTTATTGCTGATTATGGTCCGGGTTTATGAATAGATTCGGCATGTCACCAGAGATTCTTGTAAACTTCTGCAGGAGTACTGTGGAGAGTATTCTGACCGGTTGCATCACAACCTGCTGTGGAGGCACCAACTCTCAAGTCCTGAATAAAGTGGAGAGGTTTGTTAACTCAGCCTGCAACATCACAGGCATCAGACTTTACTCCATCGAGGACATCAACACAAGGAGATGTCTTAAGAAAGCAGCCTCTATCCTCAAATACCTCCACTACCCAGAGGGCACCCTATATGCTACCATCAGGAGAAAAGGAACTGGAGCCTAAAGGCGAGCACTCAGCGGCACAAGGACAGCTTCTTCCCCATTGCCATCAGATTCTTGAATAATCGATAATTTTAAGAACTAAAAACACTGTCTTACTTCTCGTGCATTATTATTAATATTATATATATTTTCTTTTTGTGATGTAGTAAGATGGTATAAAATGAATGTACAAGTATGACCCTGTGGCAATACACCAAATTTCATGACTTGTTCATGACAATCATTCAAATTCTGGTTCTATTTCTGATAGATCAACTCTGCTGGAGGGAGATCAACTGGATGAGTGGGATAGATTGGAAAAAGGCATTTGGATTGCTTACAATCCAATAACATCTATAAAAGCTCCTGGAAGAATTTGAAGATATGTTTAAGGATTCACACTGGGGCTTCGAAGAATATGTGAAACCAAAAGCAAACTGATCTCTTGTAATACCAGACTTGTATGATATGCATTAAACTCTCTGGCAGGATAGGAGCTAAACAACTTCGATGCACAGAGGATATTCGTGAAAGTGTTTGGGTGACAATCATGGAGTAAGTGTGTTAGGCAGACAGAATGGCCTGACTCTGCAGAGGTGATTAAATGATATTTAATAAAGTTTCAAATATCAAGCAATATTTTCTACAGAAACCTCAAGATCCTGTACAGCAAATTGGCAAGGTGATAGATTTTAGAATATTACAGAAATCAAGGGATATGTGTTTCACACATGAAAGCGACACAGAGGTAAAAGACTTGAATTTGCAGAGCCAACATGAGAGACTGAATGGCCTTCTCCTGCTCATTTTTCTTGTGCAAATGAAGAATGCCGACTATTTAACAAATCAATGGCTACAAGGGATTAGACTAGTATACAGCAGGATGGGTAAAATCACCACTGCAAAGTTATTTTAGATGATACAGATCAGATCTTGCAGGAGGCCTGGGAAGCTTATGCAGGCAGGAAGAAGCTTATTGCAGTTGCCACAGGGAAGGAAAACCTTCCAGGAATGGAACATTGAGCACAGAGTAGTGTAGGCTCATCTTGTCTGCACCAACAATGATGCCAATCAATCTAATCCCATCCGTTTTCACATTGAATTGATTTTTTAAATTAAATTGAGTACTGAGAAACAGTATAAAATGTTATTTTGTATGCTATCCAGGCAAGTCAACCTATAGTTAAGGACAATAGATAGTGTATGAAACAAAAGTGCTGATACAAAAAACAAAGTTCTGTTAAAACAGCTAAATTAAAAATTAAAAAAAAACATGTTTACAACATGGTAAAAGCTGATTCCGGCTATTAAATCCCATGCCAGGCAATTCCATCCAATTAAACTATCAACTTGTATCTTTTTGGAGGGCAGTATTGTTTTACCTGCACCATGCACTGAGGAAGAAACGTTCTTTGCTGTTGAATGTGGAGTGAGTGTCAGAGTGATAAAATCGGGGGCATTAGGGAACCCACAGGGTGGCACAAACTGCCCTTCGAGAACTCACTTAGCGGGGGAGGAGTGGAGCAAGTGCCATACCTGCTGTGATGCAGTCTGCAACTCCACAGTGATGCGTGTGGGGGGAGGCATATAAACTCATTTTGGGGGGAGTTGCATGGCCAGCAAATGCAGAGGATCATGTGAAATCCCTGCCTGGAATCTTGTGGTTTGCGGAAGATCACGTGACCTCCCTGTCTGGAACCTAGTTGAAAGTTGCATCACCTGCCAATCAAGGTTGGACTCCAGGCACCCATTAGTGCACACCTTACCATTGGCTCATTTTAATGACATAGTGTCATCATTGACCAGTAGCCTAGCTCAGAGCCATATAAATTCCAACACATGTGACAGTTCAGTCTCTCTGTCTCTTGGTTCAGGCCATGAACATTGCTCCATGCCTGGCCTGTGGACATTGCAGGAGGAGTTGTGAGTAAAGTGTGCACTAGATTTAGTTGAGCTGTAATACTGCATTAGATCAGAGCTTGCAGAGAGATGCACCACAATTAATACAGGGAATTGGGAGTCTGTATGGAAGTCCCAGTCTGTGAGTGTGTACAAGTGCAGGAGAATGTAGTAGGGTCAGCAGCCACTGGTATTGGTGACCCTTGCACCTGATGAGCCTGTTTACACCATTATAGTTTTTGTCTCTTACTGTGTAGATTATAAGATAGCTGGCCACTGGTTTTGGTGTCCAACCTGGATCCGAAGTGAATGCCTGTTTAACTATTAACTATAATGGACTTTTACCCCCTCCATAAATCTTCGTCCGCGAAGCCAAGCCAAAGAAAAGAATGAGAGTGATTAAGTATCGTTTGATGTCTTTCCCTGTTTGATTCACGTGTGTACAATAAAGTTATCTTTGATTGTAAAACTCCCTCTGTGAACCCACCAAACTACTTCCCAACACAACACTTGTATCCAGAGGTATGTATTTTTTGACTTGGGATGAGATGGGGAGAAGAGCATGTGAATGGGATGAGATGCATCCTTTAATATATTGGCTGCTTTTCAAAGGCAGTGGAAGTGGGAATGGAGTTGGTGGATGAGAGGTTTGTTTGTGTGATGGTCTTAATCGCTTTCTGCAGCTTCTTGGACAGAGAGTTTCTGTTCTAAACAGTGTTACAGCTGGACAGAATATTTTACATGGTGCATTTTTAAAACCCAGTAAAAACCATTGGCAACATGCTGAATTTCTTCAAGCTTTTAAGGAAGTAAAGGTGTTGAAGTGCTTTTCTGTCTGTAGTTGGATGTGATTGGACCAGGACAGAATGTTGATGATATTTACACTAAAATACCTAACCCTCTCACCATCTCCATCTCAGCACTGTTGATGCAGACCAGTGTAGTCCATGCTGCTTGCTAAAGTCAGTGACAAGCTCCTTTGTGTTGTTCCATTGAGGGAGACACTGTTGTCCTTACACTATGCCACTAGACTCTTATCTCCCTCCTGATTTCCATCTTTTCATTTTTTTTTGAGATCTGGCCTAAAACAGAAATGAGATATACCAACTTGTGGTTGGAACTTGAGCAGTTACTGGTCATGCTGTCATGAATGTATAAGGAGTATAGTAAGAGGTAATACACAGCCTGACAGGGCATTGTTACTAAAAATTATTGTGGAAGTGGTGTTGTCAATAATTCTCACTGATTGTGGTCTGCAGGTTAGGAAGTTGGGCATCCGATCGTTGAGGGATTGTTGAGACCTAGGTCCAGGAATTTGGAGATAAATTAGTTTGGGACTCTGGCATTGAAGGCAGAACTCTATTCAATAAATAGGAATCTGACATATGTGTCCTTATTACCCAGGTGTACAAGGGCAAAGTGTTGGGCCAGGGATATGCATCTTCCATGGACTTGTGCTCTCCATCCTCTGCCTGTTCATGTACCCATCTAAATGCCTATTAAATGTCTTTAATCTATCTGTTTCCACCACTTCCCTTGACAGAACATTTTGATCAACTACCACTCTCCATTCAAAGTTTTGCTTCCCAATCTCCTTCACACTTTTCCCCATCTTATCTAAAGTATGTTTTCTCATATTTCCCACCCTGGAAAAAAGACTGACAGTCTACCTTCTCTATGTCTCCCATAATCTTATGTACTTCTATATGGTCACTCCACAACCTCTGACATGCCAGAAGTCAATTCAAGTTTGTCCATCTCCCTCAGAGCCAACACACTTCAACTCAGTAAACATCCTGGTGAACCTCTTCGACAGCCTCTCCAAAGCCTCCCCATTCTTCCTATAGTGCGGTATCCAAAACTGCAGACATTGCTTCAGATGTGGCTGAACCTTCTTGAACTTTTAAGAAAACCTTATCAAGTTGAAAATATCAAACTGTCCCTTCTTGCAAAAGAATATATTTAGTGTCTGAGTAGTTGAAAATGCACTAAGGCAAGTTAAAATCAATCCCACTTTCAAGAGCAGGAAACAGGAAGACATGACCAAGCTTCAGAAATCTTTAGAGATGTTCCGATGCTGTGCCAGATTTCAACTCAACCTTGCCATAATGTTGACTCAATCTTATCAAATTTCAAAGAAAGGCAAGACATTGCAACAGAACAACCATAAGCCAAAGTTATGGGATCTGCACAAAAGAGGTCTCAGCAATGAGTCCTTTCAGAGCATTGCAAGATTATTCACACTACTTACTGATCTCAAATTCTCATTGATTATTCAGGGACTGAAGTCTGCTATTTATACAATGACAGCATTAAGAACATATGATGGTGCATTCGCCTGTCCCAGTAAAGTCAGTAAGTACATCAGACAATAGTAGTAAGTTTCTCTTCATTCGCTTCCTAGCACAAATTCAGAACCAAGGACTGTATGCTTACTACAACATCTGCAAGTTACATACAACTGTCACATCAGCAAAACAAATTGAGGATGACAGACCAAAAACAAACTTGAGAACTGTAACTGCATAAAAGGGAGAAGTCCTGGAAATAATTTGGAATATTGAAGAGGCTGTTGATGGCCTTTGGAACGACTGATACTTGCTGACAATTTGTGATAGTCTGCCCCTGTTCTATTTGCTCATTCACTCCCAGTCATCAAACGCAATTATTAAAACCCCTGACAGTATAAATCTTGTTGTTAATAGTTCTGTATGATCTGAAGACTATCATTGCTTCCTGCTTTCCACTCTTTTCCAAGGTCAGCAACAAGCAACAGAACAAAGCCCTTGTACATCTGGTCAAGGGAACACTTCACAGCACATACTGGCACAAAACCTGACCCTGGCAACCATCAGCTCAGATATATCTACCTCAGATAAATTAAGCAGCTCACAGGGTGATAAATGCATTGGAGTGAGTGGGAGTGAGCAGCAGCAGAGAAGGATGGACCTATTGAGTCAAGGGCCAATTTACTCTCTAACATGACTGCTGTTACTGGCCATTCGAACCACTAAGGAACCATTTGGAAAAGAAAGATGATTTTGATTTAACAAGCGGTTAGTGCAATGATTAGCCCAACGCTAATACAACGCCAATGACCTGGATTCGAAATTAGTGCTGTCTGCAAGGAGTTTGTGCATTCTTCCCATGTCTACATACATTTCTTCTCACATTCCAACGATATACAGGGTTAATAGTTTAATTGATCTCATGGGTGTATTTAGGCAGTGTGGCTCATGGGCTGGAAGGACCTGCAACTATCTCTAAATTAAAATTAAAAATTAAGTGTTGAGGTTGAATCTCAGGAGAACATGCATAATTATGGGGGTTTATATAGAGTATATGCAAGCAGACTTTTCCAATGAATTTTGATGAGACAAGAATTAGAGGGCATGGGTGAAGGGTGAAAGACAACATATGTAGAAAGTAAAGGGAGGGAAATTTAGTGGAGACATCAGGGGTAAGTTTTTTTACTCAAGAGAGTTGTGGGTGCCTGGAATGCCTTGCTGGGGATGGTCATGGAAGCTGAAAAATTAGGAGGAGCACATGGATGAAAGAGAAATAGAGGGTTGCGGGGTAGGAAGGGTTTAGAACATTTTTTTTAAAGGAATATATGCATTGGCACTACATTGAGGGCCAAAGGGCTTGTACTGTGTTGTAGTGTTTCTAAGTTCTATGTTTAAAGTCAGCTTTAGGGAGAACTTCTTCAGTGGTGAGAGTGTAGAAGGAGCAGCGAGCTTAAGTGATGAATGCAGGCTCAATTTGCAACACGTACCAGGATTGGAGACATATGGAAGCTTCTGGTCCAAGTGCAGAATAATAGTTCCGATAGACTAGATGGGTCAAATAGCCTGCTTCTGCATTGCAGTGAATGAGGTGAAAATGTATAGACACGCAGTTCCCTGTCAGATCACTGGGGAACTAACTAACTAAAGGATGCACAATTTGAATTTTCCTCAAAGGTGTTCATGCAGCTGTTGTTCAATACGTTCCAGAGTGGAGAGACTGGGGATTAGTGAGAATGAGCCATGATGACCTGCATCAATAATTGCCCTATGCCATGAACAGTCAAACCAGGGATTATTGCATTGTAGAGTATAGTGGGTTTGGATTGCAGATCAAACTGCCCTCTGCAAGTTGGTGGTGAGCTGTCTTCGTTGACGGCTGCAGTCCTTGTGCTGAAGATACTGGCTCCATTATGTGAGATGGGGAGTTCCAGGGTCTTTGCCCATGTGGTGATTTAAAAAAAAAAGGTGGTAATTTTTTTTCCGGACAATGTGTGACCCAGGGTGGAACTTGAAAGTGGTGGCGTTCCCAAGTGCTTGTCTTACAGGCAGCAGTGCTTGTGAGTTTGGGAGCTGCAATTTGAAGAAGACTTGGACGGGCACATCTTGCTGATTGGATTTTGTTAGTTCAGGTAAAGCAGAGGGCACCAGTAGAGATGAACCTGGAATGGGACCCAATGACAGTCTCCTCCCAGGCTACTAAGATTTCTTCACTCCTCCTCTTTGTGTCCTTCCTGCCTGGAGTAAGAGATATAAAGAGAAGTGCTGCCAAGGTAACAGCAGCAGACATTGGCCTCACTAAGTAGTGAAATGCCATTTGTGGGGTAGCTGGTTCCCACAGACATGGGATGCAATACATTGCAAAATTCATGCTGCTCATCACAGCAACAGGAGGCTTCAGATGAATCTGGCTGTTCTCCTCAGAGATGCCGCGTCAGTATATTGATCTCCTTCATGAGCAGAGAGATGCCACTGGTAAGCAGGCCACTCTCCTGCAGTGGTCACTTACCCACCACTGTGACATGTGATGGTGGTCTCTCTCCCACTATGGTGTCGTGCCCTTACGTCCTCCCATGCACCTCCCATGGACCTTGGAGTTACAGGGAAAGGTTGTGCAGACTAGGGCTTTTTTCTCTGGAGCATAGAAGATTGAGAGGGGACTTGATAGAGGTGCTTAAGATTTTAAAAGGGACAGAGTAAACGTGGATAGGCTTTTTCAATTAAGAGTGGGGGAGATTCAAACTAGAGGGCATGGTTTAAGATTGAAGGGGGAAAATTATAAGGGAAACATGAGGGGAAATTTCTTTACGCAAAGGGTGGTAGGGATGTGGAATGAGCTTCCGGCAGACGTGGTCGAGGTGGGATCATTGGTTACATTTAAGGATAGACTAGATAGTTACATGGAGAGGAGAGGACTGGAGGGGTATGGACCAGGTGCTGGTCAGTGGGACTAGGAGGGTGGGAATTTGTTACGGCATGGACTAGTAGGGCTGAACTGGCCTATTCTGTGCTGTAAGTGGTTATATGGTTATATGGTTATATGGAGCCTGTTCAGGTGGTGCAGGTGCAGTCCCTGAGGAGAAGATGAAACAAGGGGCTCCAATGATGTTGAACAATAGAGGGTTATGGCGAAAGGGACAAAGGAAAAGTTGAGGCCAGAGCAGATCAGTTAGGTTCATGTTGAGGGGGTAAGTGGCCTACTTCTGCTTCTATTTATTCTCTTGTGTTCTTGACTCTGTGTGTCATTCCTGGGTCTGGAATATGAACCAATGCAAGTGTAGCCCAGATGCCAATGGATCATCACTCCATCATCTGGGCAGCATAACGGTTAGTGCCAGCAATCCCAACCGGACTTGGGTTCGAATCCTGCCCTATCTGCTATCTGTAAGGAGTTTGTATGATCTCCTCTTCACTGCATGGGTTTTCTCCAGGAGCTCCGGTTTCCTTCCACCATTCAAAAACATACAGGGGCGTAGATTAATGGGGTCTAAATTGGGCAGCACAGACTCATAGAACCGAATTGGACTGTTACAGTGCTCTATGTCTAAATTTTAAAAAAAAATTAAATCTGTCCAATTCCTGAAAGTTGTTTTGTCTGCAACTTCAGAATATTGATGACCCTTTAAGGAGGCCACCAATTGAATTGAATTAGCTTGTTTATTGGCACATGTATCCAGATATAAACCTTTCTCTTGTATGCTATCCCGGCAAG
This sequence comes from Narcine bancroftii, assembly GCF_036971445.1. Classification (NCBI taxonomy): domain Eukaryota; kingdom Metazoa; phylum Chordata; class Chondrichthyes; order Torpediniformes; family Narcinidae; genus Narcine; species Narcine bancroftii. The sequence goes on along the minus strand of NC_091472.1, from coordinate 248,130,734 downwards.
TGAGCCCACACTTAAGTATAGTAGATAGTGCAATAATAAAACAAAATTGCATTATGTACTTTTGCAGTTAGTCAAAAGTGCAGGGGATAGAGAACAGCACATTTAAAATAGTGCAAGAGCATCATTTATTTTATTAATGAGGGGTCCATTTAAGAATTCTAATAACAGCAGGAAAGAAACTGTCCTTGAATGTAAGAGAAGAAGAGAGTGTGACCGAGATGGGGTGGGTACTTCAATATGTTGGCAACTTTCCTGAGACAGAGGGAGGTAAATATGGTTGGCAGAAGGACAGTTCATTTGTGTGATGGCCCGAGTTGTGTTCTCTGTCATTCACAAGTTTCCACCCACTCCCTCATCCAGCCATCCCAGGTGGATGAGCACCACTCTGAAGCAGATCTACATGAAGCTATCACTTCTCTTGGACAATGAATGACAAATATGCAGGCAAGTGAAGATGAACAACCTTTGAGCAAATGGCCTGCAGCCACAAAAGACACTTTAGTGTTGCTCAGACATTAACAAATAATGGAGTATGTATTTTTAGAGAGAAATATCAACATTTAGCACTGATGAATTACTTGATTTAGCAAAGCTTTCTCAAGACATTGGCAATAATCATTTCAAAAAAAAAGCACAGATACAGACCCTTCAGCCCACTGAGTCTATGCAAGTCATTAACCAATAATGTTCAAATACATTCTTATTGTGGACACATTTTGCAGAGAGAAGTCACACTGGTATGGCAGTGCTGGCATTTCTGGAGGCCCTCTGGAAAGGTGGTCATGCATGTTTGTACGAACAGAATAAAATAAAATATTTAATACTAGTGAGCAGTATCTTTTTGTGATGAATCATGCTTTCTTCTTTATAAAAGATAAGGCTTGCTTCAGCAGCTTTGAATATGCAATTATTTAACTGATGTTGTCAACTGCCATGTTATTTTAGCAATGAGTGCTTATGACCTCCAGTGTGAAGTTGATTCTTATCTTGCAATTATTCTCCTCTGCTTGGATTGTTCTTACAATCTTTATCATGCAGAACAATATCTACCAGAAGAGTATTAATGGGGCTGGGGAGATGCGTTTACACAACAGATGGGTGAAGACAATTTGTGGTATATATTTCAGAAATTGAGCAAAAGTGTAATATTAAACTTTAAATTTACATTTTAAAATTAATTTTAAAAATTAAATTTTGACATATAGTACGGTAACAGGCCCTTTTGGCCTAAGAGCCCATGTCGCTCAATTACACTCAATTGACGTACAACCCCTGGAACGTTTTGAACAGTGGGAGGAAACTGGAGCACCCGGAGGGTGCAGACATGGGGAGAATGTACAAACTCCTTACAGACAGCGTGGGTTCATACACTGGTCCCAATCGCTGGTGCTGTAATGGCATTGTATTAACTGAGCCACCCTTAACAAAAAGATTTAGAAGAATTCACAACCTGTAGGAAAAGAGGGAAGGAGAGAGAATGTGTGTGTGTGTGTGTGTGTGTGTGTGTGTGTGTGTGTGTGTGTGTGTGTGTGTGTGTGTGTGTGTGTGTGTGTGTGTGTGTGTGTGTGTGTGTGTGTGTGAGAGAGAGAGAGAGAGAGAGAAAGAGAACTCATGATTTTTTTGAGATAAATTACCCACAACTCTAGTAAATTGAAGGTGTTTGAGTTCTGTTCGAGACACCTTCAGAAATTTTAATATTAAAAACATTGAGTCAGGTAAAAACCATTAGCAGAGATCATTTAATGGTTGAATGAACTGATTGTTTACATCGGACATTTAATGTTAATACTTGGTCGGCTTAGTTTTAATGAAGAAAGCTTTGAAAGCTTATTTGACCATTGAATTTGTGAACATGTAATTCCTTTGAAATTATTTTCCCACTCATAATCCCATTGTGAATAGAGTAACCTATTATAACCCTTGAAATTGTGTTTGACAATCTGAAATTTAATTCAGAATTGTGATTTTGTGACATTGGAAGAAACACCAGTCATGGTACAGATATCAGCAAGGGAAGGGGAAATGGTTGAAGCGTGTTTGCTGAGAACAGTGAGAAGGGGGAGTGGGAGACCCAAGTTCAATCAGAGAGGAAGCTGCAAGTAGAGCTGTTAATGCCCAGCAAATGAGTCCTCACAAGCACCATGATTGTAATCAGGAGCCATAACCTGGTTAATCACCAGAAATGATGCCTTATCGGATCATCAACAGATGATGCCTTTGAATGGAGATAATCATGAGCAGGAGTCAGCCCATAGGAGGAGAAGTCAGGGGACAGGGAAGGTTTTTCTTAGTGCCCACTGTTAAATTAAAATTGTTGAAATTTCTCATCATCTGATCACAGAATAATAATTTCACCCTTTCAGTCATTTAATAAAAGTTACTAGTCGGGAATTTTGCATGACTGGAGGTAATTCAAATACTGGCCCAGTGTAAATGGAGGTTGGCAGAAGGGGTCAGTCTAAAAAATGTCACTCTTGGGATTGGTCTACCCTGGGAGTCACTCTTCATGTGATGAGCTGAGAACAATGGGAAAGAGGCTTGGACAAGAGTGCTTTTGGCATGAAATTATAACACATCATTGGCCACATCCAATTGTTGGTGGCACAGTTAGCCCTAGCGGTTAGTGCAACACTATTATAGCCAGCGACTCATGTTTTAATCTGGTGTTGTCTGTAAGGAGTTTGTACATTCTCTCCATGTCTGCGTGGGTTTCCTCCATGTGTTCTAGTTTCCTCATACACTTAAAAAAAATACAGGGTAGAAAGTTAATCGGGCAGCGCGGGCTCATGAGCTGAAAGACCTGTTACTGTGCTATCTAAGTTTAAGGCCTGTTACTGTGCTGTCTAAGTTTAAGGCCTGTTACTGTGCTGTCTAAGTTTAAGGCCTGTTACTGTGCTGTCTAAGTTTAAGGCCTGTTACTGTGCTGTCTAAGTTTAAGGCCTGTTACTGTGCTGTCTAAGTTTAAGGCCTGTTACTGTGCTGTCTAAGTTTAAGTTTAAGTTAATAGAGGAATGTTCCTCTGATTGACTTCTGACCTGTTGTGCAACTATAACAGAAAACACTGGAAGCTTCAGCAGGTCAGGTCAGAGATGTGAGAAGAGAGGAGCAATGAATGATTCAGGCTGCAGATCCTTCATCGAGAAACCACCTCCATTCAGAATCTTTGACCTCAGATATTAACTGTTGCTCTTCCCACATTTTCTGCCTTGCATTTTGAGCATTTCCAACATTTTCTGTTTTTATTTCAGTCTTCCAATATTTGGAACTTTTGGGATTTTCATTGACTGTGAACCTTTATATGGTCCATCATGCAATGGTGAAAGTAAACCTTTTCTGTAATTCCAGAGTCTTTTTTTCTTGATTGTGAACTTTAAAATAGTAATATTTTAATGATTCTGTATTACCATTGTGTGAAAATCTGATCAACTTGAGGTGACGTACAGTAGCTGAGGGACTACACTGCTGACGAGGCATCATCGATGTTGGATAGGATTTGTGATCTTGACCAACATTTGGTTCTGCTAAGTGAAGTTAAACTCATACGTGTATCTCATACAGAGATCAGAGCCATCTACAGAATGTGCTTCTTCAGGATGTACAGACTCATTATATCAGGCCTTTTAAATTGGATCAGGAAATCATTGATTGATGTGTGTCCTATTCCAAGCAGGCAGGTCAGTGCAGTGGAATGTGAGGGGATTTTATGCATCCTGCTTCTGGTTCATTGTTGTTGTAATGCATTGACATTATAGATTGAAGTATGGGTAGAATAGGATGTTTTGTATTGTAAATTATGACTTATCAGGCTCTTTGTGGAAAGTGCCAACCTGAAGGAATCCTACATAGCTAAGGGGTCTATAAACCTCTGTAAGGTCATCCTGCCACCTCTTATTGTCCAGCAAAAACAAATCCAACCCATCTAATCCCTCTTTATAACTACAACCCTCCCTCCTTTGCTCAAGTAGAGCTTCAGCTAAGGCTTCCAACTGGTGGCTTTCCCTGTCGTCCTGCTCCTGCTAAACTTCAGGTTATGTTTAATGCCTCCCAACCTCTTTATGTGCAGCTGCACAAGGCACTTCCTCCAATTGGTCAGGTCATGCAGCATGCATCACACTACAATGAAGTCTTTGCAACTAGCAAAGGGAGCTTTTTGACTCATACATGCGAGCAGGTCATGGATCACATAAATGATAGAACTTTGGCATTTTCCTGGTGCAGTAAAATGCTGGATAATTGAATTTGCTGGATGCTTGATATTGCATGTTGCGTGACTGGCGAACTGACTGCTTAGAAACGTCAATTTTAAACTTTTGTATTCTTTACTTGTTTTTTTTTGTGATCACCGCCCCCCCCCCCCCCCCCCCACACCCCAATCCCAGTTGGTTAAGGTTGCCGGTTGCTTGAATTCTGGATAATGGGGATTTTACTGTGCTTGCATTTTATTGTATCTGCACTCAGCTGCATTGGCTGGAGTATGAATTAGTGTGTGGAGCCACATAGAGGATAGCCTTTAACTCAGGATGCAGCAGGCATAGATCAACTGGAAAGTTGAGTGGAGGTGTGGCAAAATAAATTTGGGGAAAGTCACTCACTGGAATGACAATATAGAGTTGTAGTTTTCAAACTTTTTCTTTCCACACACATATCACCTTAAGTAATCTCTTACTAATCACAGAGTATAGGGATTATTTAAAGTGGCATGTGAGTGGAAAATAAAAATTTTTAAACCACCAATATAGAGTAAATGGCAAAGACATGAAGTGTGTGCATGTTCATAGCTCCTGAAAGTAGCGACTCAGATGTCTAGTTGTCTTCATAGACGGAAGCATTGAAAACATAATGTAGCTGTTTTTCAACGCATTGGTTAGATGGAATTTGCATAATTGCATGAAGTTCTGGTCATAACACAACAGGAAGAATGTGATGGTAAGAAAGAAAAAGTGCAAAGAGATTCACTGGGATGTTCCTGGATTTGAGGATTGTATTTATAAAGAGGGATTAGATGGATTGGATTTGATTTTACTGGACAATAAGAGGTGACAGGATGACCTTACAGAGGTTTATAGAATTAAAATAGGTCTTGATTGGATAGATTGTTGGGTGTGGGGAGGGGGGGAGTGGAGAGGAGAACAGAGTCCAAGGTTTTGACACATAGGATGGTATTTATCAGGAATGAGGTGGTAGAGACAAATAAATTTTATATAAGAAGCAGTTGGACAAGGATAGAAAAGGTGTGGAGAGATATAGGCCTCACAAGAGGGCAATGGGATTAGTATGATGGCTATTACTGTTGGAATGGAAAAGATGGGCTGGAAGGGGCTATTTCTGTGCTGCTCATTTCTATGGTTCTACGAATTTCTCAGCGGAGTACTGGCCACTGAAGTTGCCTGGCAGTGCAGGTTCCCTCAGGAAGTGGTATTCATGGGTATTTCAAAGAAACATTCCTCTTTACAAACCCATTGCGCTCAAAGTAGACATAGCGCCAAGGGTTTTAAATGAAGGAACTGCAGGAGAGTGAAAATTACAAAATGCACTAAATTTCAAAAGGTTACTCAACATAAAACATTCCCAAGAGGTTGGACGCTGAAAAGTTTTCGCTTGTGGGAAAATCACGAACAAGGTGACATAGCAATAAAATAAGGCCAGTTCAAACTGAAGTGCATAAATTTTCTTCCCTCGTAAGGCAATGAATTTCAAAGGATCTCTGCCACCAAGTATCGTGGAGGCTGGATCATTAGGTTTAAGATGAAGATGGAGACATTTATGAAAGATTGAAGGTTGTGAGGAAGTGACACAGAAAGGGAACTGAGGCCATTGTATATCAGCCTGGGATTGGGGCCCTACTCCGCCTGCAGCTTCCATAGAAAGTAAAGGATAAGTTACACGTACCCCCTAATCAGTGGTTACTCTTTACTTCCTCTGGATGCTGCATGACCTGCTGAGTTTCTCCAGCACATTTGTGATGCCAGCATCTGCCAACTTTCTTATTTAATAGGAGTGAAAAGGAGATATAGACAGGATGGTTAATGACCGCCTTCTGAAAATTATGAGAGTTAAGTTGCTAGATGTCAATAGAAGGAAATCATCAAATGTCTAGAGCTTGCCCTGTTTCATTGACAGGCAAGCTAAGGTAGGAGTAAATTATAGCAAGAAGGTAGAGGAAGACATGTATGGAGAAAAGTTTCAGGGTGCTACTGAGCGATTTGAAGATCCAGGGGACCTGGTGTTCAGAATACAAAAGGAAAATCAATTGAAAAATGCAAAAGCAAAATTAATTGAAGTCAATTATGAAAGTGGCACAAAGAAGTAAATTCTTTCAGGAGGAAGATACATTGAAGTTTGCTGAAACAGTGAAGTGAATGAGAGACAATGCAGGACGATTATCATCATCCTGTATTGTTGCTTTGATCAGGTCATAATGGAATATGAGTGGAGGATAGCTAAGAATAGAATTTACATGAAAACAGGTGGAAAAGTCACGTGGATGCAAGAGTGCGAACTTAAGGAGCCATGAGAAAAAAATGAAAAAGATGAGGAGTCACAAAGAGTTACAGCTGAAACTTTGGGTACGTATAAGTTTGGGGAAGGAATATTTATAATAATCAATTTGAGAGAACAGGAATACTGTGAGGCAGAAGTGACAGAGGAATACAGCAATGGGCCAAGGTGTGACTTGATACTTGGGCACCCTACCTGAATAGTCTGTGGAAAGTGTAACCAGAAGCAAAGTACTGTTTTAGAAAAACGTTGTATTAATATTATTCTGCTCATGAACTTGGGAAATCACCAAGTGATTCATCGCAAATTAAATACTAATAATGTATCATCAACATCATATAGTGGAAAGAAATAGCAGCAAATTTGTATCAAATAAGTAATTTTAATTAAGGTGGTATTGATTGGTGAAAAGATGTTGGCCAAATTTATCCGGAGATTTGCCTGTTATTTCTTGAGTATTGTTATTAGATCTTCTGAAGGCATTGGACCCTTAGGTTTAATTTCTCATCTGTAAATTAAACAGTTTTTCTGCCATTGAAACATCTCCAAGGTCTGCCTAAAGATGCCAGCCACGGTTACATGGTCAAGTTTTGGAATGATGGTAGATAGTACATAAATAGGAAAGTATGGTCAGGTCACTTGTCTGAGTGTTATTGGTACCAGGTAACCAGTAGTAACCTGTTGCATGGTTGGGTGGTTGGCGACTAAACCAGCTCCCCCACCAGGCCTGCAGGTTGAAAACAAGACTTGTTGTAGGGTCAACGGCCATGTAGCAAACATGTGCCATGAAGCACGGAAAGGGTATACTGTACATCGAAGCTTGGTCTGGCCATTCACTGCAACAGAACTTCCCTCAGCTGTCTTGGACCTCACCATGCCACTTGATCTGGGAGGGGATGCCAAGAAGGTGGGTCTGGACCTGTGTAACCCCCCCCCCCCCCCACACTCAGCTGAAATCCATTCATACAGTTATTTCTGAGGAGTGGGTTATCCTTATATCAAACTCCACAAACTGATTGAAAGGAACCATTGGCATCCTATGGGATGGATAGCCATAAGAAACAGGAAAGGATAAGATGACAAATGGGTGAGCATGCTTGACAACTTTGTTGGCATAAACAAGCTGGGCCAAAGGGTGTGTTGCTATAAATTTCTAAGACTTTAAGACTCTATGGAAGAACAAATATAAAAATGATATGGCCACCCATGTACTAAATCCCAAGAACATTGACCTCAGTGCATGACACCTGATATAATGGACCAGCAGAGGGAAAAGGAGAAGTGGCAGTCTGGGATCTCTATTGGTTGTGAAAGTTACTTGTGCCAGCAGTGAAAGATGTTGTGTTCAAAGGGGAATAAGGAATGACAGCAAAGAACTTTGATGGGACAAGATACATTGAGTGCAGTTGGGTCTGCACTCATCCAAGCAATGAGTATTCTACTGCACTCATGACTTGTGCCTTGCAAAGAATCAAAAGGACTTGAGGAGATTAAAGTGAATCATTCATTGGCAGATTCTCAACCAGTTATTGGTGGCTAATGAAATTATTGTTTTCAATTACTGATGATCCCCAGAATATTTTTGGTGGGGATTTAATGATGGTAATAGGTGTAATGAGAAAATAAATTGGCCAGATCTCTTGTGTCAATTGTCTTTTCAGGTGCATGCCCTGAATGTTACTTAGCAACTTAAACTGTTGCAAACTGCTTCACTATTTCTGGCTTTGCAAAATGAATTGAACATTGAAGTCATCAGATAACATTGGCAAATTCTGTTTCATGGAAGATCATAGATGAGGCTGAGTTAAACAAGAATGTCTGCAGATGCTGGGGTTAAAGATGGTAGGGCTGAAGATTCCTGTCACGACTTCTGGACCTGAGCTGATTACCATCTAACAGCTGCAGTTAGCTGTCTATCTGCTAAGGATTGGCTACAATCAATGGCAATAGGCGATGTTAATTTTATATAAATTAAATGAAAATTTACCAGCTACTGACCATGACCAAGATTCTACACCTTTAAATAATGAATTTACAGCCTCGAAATGTATCTTGTTGATAAAGTTGGTAGCTGTTTCTCTCTGCCGGCAGCCAGGATTTGGGAAATATAATTTTTACCTGCTTTCTCCCAATCATCACATGCTGGCTTTAGCCCAGCTTAGCTTCATTTCACAAGATGCACAAACTGTTGCTCCTCAACTTATTCATCTAGTTGCTTGTGTATTTTCTTTGGATTTCTTGGTATTTCCTGCCCTGGGCATGAAGCCAAATCCAGTTTGTCAACTTCATCTCATTCGAGCCGATTCATGATCAGAGCGGATCCTTTTCAGCTGGCAATTTCTTATCATTGCAAAATCTGACTTTTTACTTAAACACCAGAAGAACCAAGTAAAAGTGTGATACCTTGGAACATTATCAGAAGGTGAGGATAATACAATAGGATTAGTAAAAAATTGGGGTTTGTCGTCAGTGTGAATTCAGTGGGGCAAAAGGTCTGGCTCCATGTTGTGAGATTCCATGATTCTATGACTCCATGAAGGATGTAGAAGTTCTAGGTAGTTTCTGACCTTGACAATGTGAGGGTGAGGCTGTTAGCTATTATCTACAGAACTAAACCAAAATAGTATTGAACCATATTCATGGTCTGCTGCACCAGTCATGAGATTTGATAATCTATAGATACAATTAATTGAAGGTCATTTCATCTTTCAGTATTCAATGAAAGAGTAGCTGGCTCTCAGGACCCTTTTCCATTTTATATACCTTTTTAAAAGGTGTCATCTCTTAAAGAAGAACCTTTTGTGAGCCAGCTGCCAGATATATAAATGCAAATTGATCTCTCTTTTCTTGCAATACTTATTGTGGCAGTTAAGATAAATAGTGGTGCAAACCAGGAGAGCAGAATTCTGAGGCCTTTTTGATACTTGCCGGAAGGTGACAAGCAGATGACCATCTAAGCAAATAAGACAAATCAGGCAATCTTCTCTAGCCCTGCAGAAAATGTATTGGTAACAGGGAAAACATGATACAGTGGTGGCTGCTTTTCATTGCAAAGGGCTGCAACCTAATCAGCACTGAATTAGTTAGGCAGCAAATCCTGTTCCTGAAGCTCCAGTTGCCTGACTGAAAGTGACAGCTGCTTTGCTGGGCTTGCTTGAGAAAATTTGGGGGCAGCTCATGCACAGCTTTAGTAACAGCAAGCCAAAATGAGGACACAGTATAAACAAAGGAGGGTAATGTCAGTTCAATGACAGGATGTGCATCAGAGACTGGTTCCTTCCAGAGAAAAGGATATTGGTAATTTTTCTTCCTTGATCTGCATTATTATCTCAATTAATTGCAATAACCAAGTTAATACAGCCTTGTGTCCGTGAATTTACTATTTGATAAATTTTCAAAAAGAAGTCATTTCATTGATTGACCAACAATTAATTATTTAGAACCTCAAAGTGGCTTTGCACTGGGCACTTCCACTGTGTGTCCTACTATCCATCAATAAAGGTCAGAGAACAAGATCTCTACCACAGACGATGCTTTGTAAAATGATAGTTGTCTTGTTGGACCATTGAATATGGTCTTTTTATTCAGCATAAATGTTGATACCTCATCTAAATAGATGTGCAAATACCTTGTAGACACATGAGAGAGTGAAGATGCTGGAATTTGGAGCAAAAAGTTTTTCCTCCGGCAGATTATTTTATGTGAATAACTTGTCGCCTATGATAAGGCATTCAGGCACAACAGCTTTTTATTGGAATCTTATGCAATCCACCAAACTATTATAACATTCATCATATCTTGGCAATATTCAGTATAAATATTGTTGCAAATCTGGTGTTTTCCTGAAACATAAAGCAAAGCTGCAAAATTAACTTGGCACCAGTAATGTACCAATATTTATCTTCAATGCTCTTTGTGTTGTTATTTTCCAACATATTCAGACCTAAGATTGTTTTTATCAATATCAAGAAATATATGTAGCCCATGGAATTTACAATGATAAACTGAAATGGCCATTCATTAAAACTCAATGTATACCATCAACATGTGAATGCTTAATTCTCAAATTATGGTTGTACTAAATGACTTATTTTGCCATTTAAATAACTGATGAACAGTACGAGTATATTTGATTTTAAAAAAATACAGCAATATTGCTGAAATATTGATGCTACAAAGATGCATTTGATCAATAGGGTGCAGTAATGGTTCAGGTGCTTGCCTCTCACTCAGTGACATTAATTTTGTTGATGTTAGGTTATCAGTTCTCAGCTGAGACATAAGTGAGCCATCTCACCAGGGAGGAAGCTAATACTCCATTAATCTCACCCTTTGGGAATCTATGAATGAAGATCTTGAAAGTTGATCCTCAAATTTCTGTTAGCTCCAAAGCCAAATCTGCACCGGGCAGATTGGTTTCCTCTCCCACTTTCATGAGTGAAAATGATCTGGTGAATAGCATGTGGAACATTCTAGATTTAGGATTCAATATCACTTTGGAATATAATGAGGAAAAATCACTTTGCTTGGGTCAGTAGTTGCTTCTGAATTCAAATTGTGCCAGCATTTAGAGTCCCAATCTTCCTTTAGTCAGGCAAATGCCATGGTGAACTATCCCTGACTACAACTTTCCATGTGTGTGAGCAAATCATGCTCTTGTATTATCCAGTGGACCCAGAACACGATTCTATGATGCAGATCCTGTGCTTTTGTTCCTGTTCTTGAACTTCTGTTTCTGGAGACTGTGAGGGATCTATTCAGAGTGAAACACGAATGTTTGTAGATACTGTGATTGTAGTGAAAACACACTGAAATTCTGGAAGAACTCTGCCAGTCTTTTCAGCATCTAAAGGAGACAAAGGTACGTCACTTGATGTTTTGGGCCTGAGCCCTTCTTCAATGAATAAGCAGAATATGCCAAAAGCAGGACATCTCAGAATGTCTCAGGATTCAAACAATGGGGGGAGGAATCCAAACCATCAAAAGATGTTAATTGGATATGATAAGGGACAAAGTAAGAATTTATCATATTTTTTAGAAAGGAGACAGGGAAGGGAGAGATGATGGGGAAGGGTGGGGGGGGGGGGGTGTGTTAATGTGATGCGCTGTAGTGCAGCAAACAAACATGAAACTCAAGAAGACTGTACTACAGGCTTTAATCAGCTTAAAGTTGAACACCAGGTCTGTATAGCCTCTGGTTCCATGTGCATGACTGATTTAGAAAGGGGCCAGCTCGAGTCTTTATATGCGCCAGTGATTGACAGCCAGCAGTGAGGCCAGCCTCCCAGGGAGCTTACCTGCAGGGACAGTGTTTGCCCTCTGAAGTAGGCTGTAAAGAGTATGGCTATAGTAGTGGTTATATCACCACTGTTAATGAAAAGCAGAAAAGTCAATATTAATACCATCTAGTTAGAGGGTGCCTAGTCGTTAGTTGAGGTGTTGTTCCTCCAAGTTATGGATGATCTCAGTCAGGCAGAGCATGAGACCATGGACAGACATGTCGGCAAGGGAATGGGGTGGGAGATCCACGCTATTGCGGTAGACAGAACCGAGGTGCTTAACAAAGCATCTCCCAGTCTTTGTCCAGTCTCTCCGATATAGAGGAGACACCTCTGATCACTGTCTTCTGGTGTCATCATCTGAAAATATGACCCACATATCTAATATCCATTAACACTGATTTGGCACCTCTGTCTGAACTTCCTGCAATTGTTTTGGAAAGCTCAAAGCTATTGCCTTTGCTCTCTGTCATAAAGTCCTTTCCCTAATCCGTCTCCCTTGCTGCTGTTTGAAAATACACAGAACAGATTGAGATTTTGACTTTCTATTTGACCACATCTTCCCGCCAGCAGACGAGCTCCCTACATTATATCCAGAGGCACCTCTCCCTTAACATCACCTATCTAAGTTCATCTCCTGCTGAATCCCTCATCCAGAACTTTGTTGACTCTGAAGTTAATTATTCCAATGCTTTCTCATATGCATTCCACTTGTAATTTTGTCTCATTGGATACCATGCCCTGTATTTTTGTTTTATTGTAACACTGTTTTAATTCTTGCACTACTTGGAAGTAATACAATGCAGTGTAGTACAATGTAGTACAATGTAGTACAATGCAATGTAGTACAATGTAATACAATGTAGTACAATGCAATGTAGTACAATGTAGTACAATGTAGTACAATGCAATGTAGTACAATGTAGTACAATGTAGTACAATGCAATGTAGTACAATGCAATGTAGTACAATGTAGTACAATGTCGTACAATGCAATGTAGTACAATGCAATGTAGTACAATGTAGTACAATGTCGTACAATGTAGTACAATGCAATGAATAGCATAAAAAGCAAATCTTTTCACTATATTTTGGTACACATGACAATAAATATTTCAATTTGATTGTCATCTTTCAAACACAAAATTCTGCGGTTCATATCCAGCTTACTTATCTCCCTTGTGCTTGGTATGATTCATTGGTTCCAGTCCAGTAACATCTTGGTTTCTTGTTTTACCATTTCCTTGTCTGGTTTCTCCAAGACTCTATAATCTTGTCCAACTATTCATCCCTTGAAATCTTTTTTTTAAAATTTTTTTATTTTTCACACTATAAACCATATTGACCAAGACACATACAGACATTATTCTTCTTAAATATATACAGTGTAATTTTCTCCCCCTTTTCCCCCCTCCCTTCCCTCCCTCCCTCACTCCCTTTCCCATTTATTTAAAGTTCAAACTATAAGATACATTAAACCCGTTAAACAATGTTGTCACTTAATAAAAATAAACAAGAAATTTTACTGAATCAGTTCTCTTCATTATCTTCTCCTCTGTCATTTTAGGTGGTGGAAGTCCACGTTAGGATTTCTCTATTGTTTTTCATGTATGGCTCCCATATTTGTTCAAATATTGTAATGTTATTTCTTAAATTATATGTTATTTTTTCTAATGGAATACATTTATTCATTTCTATATACCATTGTTGTATTCTCAAGTTGTCTTCTAATTTCCAGGTTGACATAATACCAATAATGCCAATGAATAATGCGGATTTCTCAAAGCTTAAGAAAGAATCGCCATTTAGATGGCAAACGCAAGCAATGCGATACCTAGGTATACAACTAAATAAAAACCTCGGCCATCTATATAAACTTAATTACCATCCATTAATGAAAAAATTACAAGACGACTTAGAGCATTGGAAAGACTTACCTCTAACACTGATAGGAAGGATAAACTGTATTAAAATGAACATTTTCCCAAGGATACAATATCTATTTCAGTCATTACCAAAATGCCTAACAGAGAAATTCTTCAAGGAGTTAAAGAAAATAATAAGGAAATTTTTATGGAAAGAGGGGAAACTGAGGATAGCACTAGATAAATTAACAGAATGGTACAAACAAGGAGGCTTACAACTACCAAACTTTAAAAATTATTATAGAGCCGCACAATTAAGATACCTATCAGATTTTTATCAAACAAGGGAAAAACCAGATTGGACCAGATTAGAACTAGATAAAATAGGGGAGAAGATACCTGAACATATACTATATAAATGGGATGAAAAATTGGTACAACGTAGGAATTCACCGGTATTGCATCATCTGCTCAACATTTGGAAGAAGATTCATGTAGAAAGGAATAAAACAAATTACCAACTACCAAAACTAATATTGACACAAAATTAGCTAATCCCTTTTACAATAGATAACCTTTCCTTTAGAAAATGGGAGAGAAAAGGGATCAAAAGAATAGAAAATTGTTTTTCGGGAAATAAATTATTATCCTTTGAACAAATGAAGGATAAATATAATATAACTCACGATACAATGTTTGCATACTACCAACTGAAAACCTACTTGAAGGACAAATTGGGAAATAGCCTGAGGTTACCAGAAGGAAGCAATTTTGAATATGTGATTACAGACACAATGATAATCAAAAAATTTGTAACAAACATGTACATCAAACTGCAAGAAAAGGAGAATGAGGAAACAAATGGTAAACCTAAACAAAAATGGGAACAAGATCTAAACATAAAGATAAAGAATGAAACATGGGAGAAGCTATGCTCCGGAACTATGAGAAATACAATAAACATGAGGTTACATATGATACAATATAACTGGATACACAGGCTATACATCACACCTCAACAGTTAAATAAATGGGACCCAACAGTATCAGACAGATGCTTTTGCTGTAAAAAGGAAACGGGAACAACAATTCATGCAATTTGGACATGTGAGAAAGTGAAAAAATTTTGGGAAGATCTAAACCAGATATTAAATAAAATCACAAAAAGCAATGTACCAAAAAACCCAGAGATCTTCCTCCTAAGTAATATAAGAAACAAAGAATTTGGACTCGATTTGGATGGAGCACAAAAAAGATTTGTTATGATAGCCCTAGCTGTAGCATCCCTTGAAATCTTGATGCTCACAAATTCTGATCTTTAGCAAGTCTCTAATTCTAAAGGCACTGTATCAATATAAAACACTCTAGTGTTGCCCAACACAACTTTGGTATCTTCAGATGGAGATGCTAAACTTGTGATCCTAGCCACTTAAAGGATGAATGATATTTGAAGTAAGATAGAAAAAGTTCCTGCTATGTTGTTTCATACTCCCCCTTTAATCTTCAACAGGTCTTAGGGTGTCATCGATACAGCAATACTGCCAAGAAACAGAGCCTTCACACATTTTGCCCACCTTGTCCCTTCACCCTTCTGATTCCATCCAGACCCATCTGTCCTTCACCTGTGGGTTCCCATTTCCTCTATTATGCTCTTCTTTTTTTTTCAGATTTTACCACTATTATGTTTTGTTATCATGTAATCACCTTCCACCAACTCTTCACCTTCATCATCTCTTATCCATCTTGGTCTATCTTTTTTTTGTCCATCTCTGTCTCTGTGTCTCTCTCTCTCTGTCTGTCTCTGTCTCTGTCTCTGTCTCTGTCTGTCTGTCTGTCTGTCTCTCTCTCTCTCTCTCTCTCTCTCTCTTTTTCTCATCTATTAATGATGTGACTCTGTCACCCAAATCTACCCCTCAACCTACCTCCCTGTCCAGGTCTCTTTCACACCTACCCCAGTTCACCAATCCAATTTAGGCTCATGAACCACTCCTCCCATCCTCTTCCCCTTGTTTCAGTTATCTCCCTTCTTCACAACCAGTCTTGATGAATGGTATCAATCTTTAACATGGACAATTTCACCCCTGCACCCCACCCCCCAAATGATTCTGCTCCACCCACAATGATCCTTCAGGAGATTATTCTTTTTCCCCTGGACTTTTGCATCTGCGGTCACTTCTGCTTCCATGACATGCATATTGTTTGATAATTTCCTCCAACTTTACAAAAAGGAAAATAATTCATAGGATACAAATGAGAAGAACCCAAGCAAATTCTTCTTACAGAAAAATACATGGATGAACCTATTTGAGAACCACCTTCTTCAGTGGTCTCATGAATCTGGTAGACTATGCAGCTGTAGTGTCAAGTATGCAGACTTAAGGTTCACTAGAGCTCAACTCTGCGTCTTCTCTCTATTGTTGCTAAGTTAAAATCTTCTTAGCTGAACTTGACCCAATGTGGATGCCAGTTTGAGGGCTGGCACATCCTTTGGGTTTATAATTGCTGTTGCAACAAGAGGATGTTGTACAGAATATAATTGAATCATAGAAACATCGAGACCGGTTTCTTTGGCCATTCTGGTCTGTGCCGAACCATTCTTTTTTGCCTAGTCCTACTGACCTGCACCCAACCTATAGTCCCCCATACCTTTCCCATCCATGCACCTGTCTTAATTCCTCATATATGTTAACATTAAGTCCACATTTACCACTTCAGCTGGAAGCTCATTCCATACCCCCACAACTCTCTGTGTGAAGAAGTTCCCCTTAAACTTTTCCCCTTTCAATTTTAACCATGTCCTCTGGTTTGTATCTCACCTCCCCTCAGTGGAAAAAGCCTATCTACATTTACTCTGCCTAGTCCTCTCATAATTTTAAATACCTCTATCAAATCTCCCCTCATTCTTCTACGTTTGATGAAATAAAGTCCAAACCTGTTTAACCTTTCTCTGTTACTCTGTTGTTAAAGTCCAGGCAACATCCTAGTAAATCTTCTTTGCACTCTTTCTATAATTGATAGTAGTAGGTGACTAAAAAAACACACAATACTCCAAATTTTGCAACCTTGTCATAAGATCCCAGCTCCTGTACTCAATACTTTGATGTATGAAGGCCAATATGCCAAAAGACCTCTTTGCAATCATATATACCTGTGAAACCACTTTCAGAGAATTATGTATTCCCAGATCTTTCTGTTCTACTGCACTCCTCAACATCCTAACATTTACCGTATATGTCATTTCTTGGTTTGTCCTTCCAAAATGCAACACTTCACACTTATCTGCATTAAATTCCATCTGCCATTTTTCATCCCATTTTTCCAGCTGGTCCAGATCCCTCTGCAAGCTTTGAAAACCTACTTTATCTGCGAACTTGCTGATCCAATTTCCCACATTATCATCCAGATCATTGATATAGGTGACAAACAACAAAGGCCAACTCTAATCCCTGAGGCATACCACTAGTTACAGGCTTTCACCACTACTCTCTAGTTTCTCCTGTCCAGCCATTGATAAATACAGTTCACTACTTCACCATGACTACCTAGCATCTGAACCTTCCTGACTCACCTCCTATGTAGGACATTGTCAAAGGCCTTACTAAAATCCATCTAGACAACATCCATACCTTTTCCTTCATCTACATTCCTGATGCTCTTGAAAGAAAATACCTCAAAAAACTATAAGATTGGTTAAACACGACCTATCACGCACAAAGCCAAGCTGACTATCCTTAATCAGCTATCCAAATAGTTGTATATCCAGTATCTTAGAACACCTTCCAATAATTTACCTATTACTGATGTCAAACTCACAGGCCTATAATTTCCAGGGTTACTTTTGGAGCCTTTTATAAACAATGGAACAACATGAGTTACCCTCTAATACTCTGGGACCACATCTGTGGCTAAGGACATTCTAAACATTTCTGCCAGAGCTCCTGTAAGTTCTACACTAGCCTTCCTCAAGGTCTGAGGGAATATCTTGTCAGGCCCCGGGGATTTATCTACCCTTATTTGCCTTAGGAAAGCAAGCACTTCCTCCTCTTTAATATGTATAGGTTCCTTGACTTCATTCTTTTTTCCTTACTTCCAATGACTCTTCTCTTTTCCTGAATGAATACTGATTAAAAACAAACATTTAAGACCTCTTCCCATCTCTTTTGGCTCCATACAAAGTCAACCACTCTGATCTTCAAAGGGACCAATTTTGTCCTCTACCATCTTTTTGCTCTTGATATATCTGTAGAACCCCTTAGGTTTTTCCTTCACATTGTCTGCCAAAGTAACCTCATGTTTTCTTTTAATCTTCCTGATTTCTTTCTTGAGATTTTTCTTGCATTTTTTTTATACTCCTTAAGTACCTAATTTTCTCCATGTTGCCTATATCTGTGATACTCTTCTCTCTTCTTCTGAACCAGATCCCCAATATTTCTCAAAACCAATTGTTCCCTATGCCTTCTAACTTTGCCTTTGATCCTGACAGGAACATACAAGCTCTATACTCTCAGTATTTCACCTTTGAACGTCCTCCACTTACCTCGCAAATCCTTGCCCAAAAACAATTTATCCCTATCCATCCATTCTAGATTCCTTGTCATTTCCTCAAGTTTGGCCTTTCTCCAATTTAGAATCTGAACTCGAGGCCTAGACCTATCCTTCTCCATAATTAACTTGAAATTAATGGCATTATGATTATTGGATCCAAAATGTTTCCCTATACATACTTCTGTCACCTGTTCTGTCTCATTCCCTAATAGGAGATCCAGTATTCCACTCTCTCTAGTTGGTACCTCTAAATATTTTTTTGAATATTTTATTTATAAATTTTAAACCACAATACTAACCATTACATTAAAATCAAAAATTATTCAAAAAATTACACATGAAATATATATAAAAGAAAACTCTCTGCTCCCCCCACTTCCCACACCTCCCCCAAAATCCCTAAAAATGATAGAAGAAAGAAGAACCAGAGAATGCCAAGGGAATAAAGCATTTATAACATAAATTCTAATATTGGAGGGTATTAAGAGGTGAGGTTTTCAGAGAGTTTATCAAACATAAAAACCCACATTATGTAAATATAGGTGCCATATTTTCCAAAGCAAGTGATATTTATTTCATAAACTATACATAATCTTCTCTATTGGTATACAACTATGAAGTTTTGCTTACCATCTTTCCATGCCTAAATCTATACCTGACTTCCATGATATTGCCTTGCATAGTTAGTTTTAATTTAGGTCTTCTAACCTTAATATTGCTCAATAAAAATAACATCGGATCCTGTGACCGGTGTAATTCGTTCCAAAAAATTACCAACTTCCAACCAAAAATATCTGACTTTAGGATATAGCCAAGTAGAATGCAAAAATGTTCCAATCTCACAGCCACACTAAAACATAAATCTGATATAGTAAGATTTAATCTATTTAATTTTTGAGGAGTCAAATATAATTGATACAAAAAATTATATTGAGCTAACCTGTATCCTACATTTATAATTTTTGTCATATTATTCTTACATAATTCCATCCAATCTTTCTCATTTATTTGTCTATTTAAATCTACTTCCTATCTTAATCTCGATTTATGCACCCCTATTTTGGGGCTTTCCTTTGAAATAAATTATACATTACAGAAATAAATTTATTTACATTACTATTACAAATCAATAATTCTAATTTGCTTTGACTAGATAATGTGAAACTTGGAGAAACAAAAATGCTTTAACTTAATAATAACAAAATAAAGTATTGTTAAATACATTAAATATATTCTTCATTCATTCAAAGATTACAAATATCCCACTCTCAAAACAATCCTCATTCTTCTTAATACCCATCTGCATCCAAGTCTTCAGAAGTTGATTATTGAAAATGGAATTTCTATTTTAAAAAAGAGGCATTTTTTGGAGATATTAAATCTTTCATGCTTATTTCATTGTCAATATTATTCCACAATTCAATCAGATGTTTCAAAATAAATGTTTCTCTATTTCCTACTAACAATTTAGAAATCCATTTATAGATAACATCCTGCAAATTTCCCCATATCTTTCTAAATTCTATATTAACCCAAGCACAAACTCTATCTAAACTAAACAATGCATTAATAGATCTCAATTGAGCAGCTTTATAATAATTTTTAAAATGGGGAAGTTGTAAGCTCCACCAAGAACATTGCCATTTTCTTTTCCGTAAAAGCTTGCTAACAGTCGTATTTAATTTTTTTTGAGTAGTTGGGTTAGGGATCGACTGAAAAAGATATTGAAATCTGGGAAAAATATTGATTTTAACATAATTTACCCTAGCTACTAAAGTAATAGGTAAGGTATACCATCTTTTCAAATCTTCAACAATTTTATTAAGTAAAGGCAAATAATTTGATTTATATAAATTTCTTAAATCATTATCAACCCAAATAATACCAGCATCTGGCCATCTAAATTTAGTAACAATTTTACAATTATTATAATCACTCCTAACTAAAGATATAATTTCACTTTTCTCCCAATTAATTTTATATACAGAAATTTCCCCATATTCTTCCAACCTTACATATAATTGGGACAAAGAATTTATAGAATCAGTCAAATAAACCGAAACATAATCAGCAAATAAATTCATTTTATATTCCTCCTGATTAACCTTTATACCTTTAATCTTAGGGTCTTGTTTAATAAGCTCCACTAAGGGTTCAATTGCTCAAGTAAACAAAGATGGTGATAGAGGACAGCCTTGACAACTTGGTCTAGTTAATGAAAAAGAAGCAGATGTTTGTCCATTAGTAACCACCTCTGCACAAGGATTTTTATAAAGAGCTTTAACTTAATTTATTAACATCAACCCAAAAGCAAACTTCCTAACACTTTAAACAAAAAAAATCACATTCTAATCTATCAAAAGCTTTTTCTGCATCCAAAGTTACTTAAATCACCTCTTTTTTGAATTAAATGAATTAAGCTAATTAATCTGGAACAGTATCAGCAGATTGTTGCTTTATGACAAACCCTGTATGATCCATATAAATTAAATTAGGCAAATATTTAGCTAGTCAATTTACTAAAATTTTTGCAATAATTTTATAATCCACACTTAATAATGATATCAGATGATATGATTCCAAATTTAACAGATCTTTATCCTTCTTTAGTAAAACTGTATTTATTGCAGTTGAAAAAGATTCCAGTAAGGAATGAGATTTGGCTGCTTGCTTTACCATCTCCATGAAAGGAGCTATTAAAAGATCCCTAAACTTCTAAAACTCAGGCAGAAAACCATCCTCCCTTGGAGTCTAACCATTTTTTCTATAAAAGGGCATCTAAATCTCTTTGATCCTGATGTTTAAAACTAGATACATTTATCAGAGTTAAAAAAAACATTCTTAATTTTAACCATCTCTAGTAAACTCAGATATATAAATTAAAATAAAAATCTTTAAATTAATAATTAATTTCTTGGGATTGAGAAGTAATCATCTTTGAACTTTTCCTAACTCCATTAATTATTCTAGAAGTTTGCTCAGTTTTTAACTGCAAATCTAAAACCTTATGGGCCTTCTCTCCTAATTCATAATATCTTTGCTTAGTTCTCTCAATTAATTTTTCCATTCTATAAGTCTGAATCATATTATAATAAAGTATTTTCTTTATTAATATATTTCTTTTCTCATCTGAAACCTTTCTTCGTAATTCTTTATCCAAATCTTCTTTTTCCATTTCTAATTGATCAACTTCTTTCATATAATATATATTTTTTAAATTTTCACCATAAAACCTATTATCTATCCTCTCAAATATGCCTTCAATGCAACCAATAATAAATTTATTAACAACTGAATTAGAATTTCTAAAAATTCCTGTATTTGCTTTCTTGGGTTTTTTTTCTGTTTTTCTTTTCTTTGCTATCTATCTTTGGACATAGATGTCAAGTGTGGTTAATAGTTTTAGGATGTGGGTGGTCCAAGAGGAGAGTCAAAGGGGAGTGATGAATTTTTGGGATGTCGGTTAATGGTTAATAGTAAGGTATTAAATTTTGAAAGTTTTAATATAAATAGGCTTAACAATATGATTAAAAGAAAGAGGGTACTAGCTTATTTTAAGAAAATGAAAGTTGATATTGTAGCAAAGTATTCTATAATAAGCTACAATAGATGACAATGTGTACATTGTAGAATCATTACACCTTGTCAAGTTCATGTATATGCTGGGGAGTCGATGTACACACGGTGCGGTCTAGTGCAAGACTGATTCCTCCAGACTTGCATGCTGGGCTTATATATGTCATTGCTTCTATCACATGGTCTGGAAGAGATGTCTTGAGTGACATCATCAGCTGAGATAAAAATTTGTGCTGGATGCAGATCAATTTCACACACTTTCCACAGCACGTCCATTTTTGGAGCCGGTTCACTTGCTGGTAAGTGGGTTGTCACAATATTGCTTTTCAACAGGAAGCACATTTAACAGAGAAGGAACATCAGAAATTGAAAATTGCCACCCAGCCCTTTTATAGTATGGGTAGGACAAATGGTAGCCTCAACTTTTAATTCTAAAGCAAGAGGTGTGGCAATTTTGTTTAAGAAAACATTACCTTTGAAAATCCAGAGAGTGGTTATTAATCCAGAAAGTGGGAAGATTTCTTTTGGTTCACTGTCAAATTTATTCTGAAATGTGGACATTGATGAGCATTTATGCACCAAATATAGATGATGAAGGATTTTTTTAGAGATACTTCTATTTTTTTTCTGAAGTGCATGAAAAAAATATTAAGGAGATGATTTTAATTGTTGACTTGATTCGGTTTTAGACAAATCGACAGAATCAGTTATTTGAGCTAAAATAGCAAAGGTAACTTTGAATGTAATGAAAGAGTTAAACTTGATAGGTATTTGGCAAAGATTAAATCTTAAGAAAGGGACTATTTTTTTTATTCTCATAGATGTGATTCTTATTCTAGGATAGACTTAATTTTAATTTTGGCCCAATTGCAAGGAAGAGTTATGAAAGTGGTTTATAAGGCTAGAATTTTATCTGATCATTCATTTCACCACTTTTAATGATATATTTGCTTTACAAAAAGGAGAAATCAATTGATAGGTGGAGACTTAATTCTACATTGTTAAAGAGGGGAGACTTTTGTGCCTTTATATATTGATTTAGAAAATTTTCCCGAACAAATTTGACAAACTTCAAGCCACCCAGCCCTTTTACAGTATGGGCGTCTTAGTCAATATGTGGAAAGTTAAATTCTCCTACTATCACAACTTTATGTTTCCTTCAGCTGTCTGCTATCTCTCCATAGAGTGGTCTATAATACAATCCCATGAATATGGTCATACCTTTCCCGTTCCT